>NC_137612.1:39760503-39830503 GCF_963280865.1 Gymnoscopelus braueri | reverse complement strand
GATCGTCACCCAGACCATAGATTATAGAAGAGAAACTGTCCGTTTGTCCGTTATACCGTGTGAAAGACCGTTTATTTACCTATTTTGGACGAAAATGACTGGGGAAAAGAATCAAAAACCGGAAACGGAATCCAGGTCATGAAACCGGATGCAGATGTCCGTGAAGTAAGTGGAACTCAAGAATAACATTGAATATTAAGCAGCATAGCGCAATCAGAGATTAAACAATGAACGCGCGTCCAGCGCGTCGAGCGCGTCGACGGCCAACTGGACAAAGTAGCACTTGACGCGTTATCGCGTCGTCCGCAGTCAAAGAGTTAATAGGATTATTTAAAAAAAGAAAATCATTGACTCTTTTGCCCCAGTGTATTTATAGTTCTTCTCCCTTTTGTAGTAGGGGTTCAACAGTTAATTAGCCTCGCGTAGCCAGATTGCGTGCATATGAGTCTGGTGCCTCTTTGAGGAAGTATTTTTTCCAAGGGGGCGGGATCAAAACAATGGCTCTGGACGCAATTGGTTAGACCTACAACCAACTACCAATCACAGTCTCCCATATCTAAATACTGGGCCCTGATTGGTCACCCCAGACTTCTGGAGCTGGAAATGGATTCACAATGGACCAAATCGCTTTTTAAGTTAATTGAACCGATCGATTTGATCAATTATAAAACATAATTAATAATTCAATAAAATAATTGCTGAATAATTGAATAATTTTGGGCATGTAATTAACTCATTCACTGCCACTGACGTAAAAAACGTAATTTGTCCCGTGGCATTTAAAAAAAAGTTAAATAGTTACAATAGCAGATATATTGTGAGGTTCTAGATCTGCTATTTTCACTATTTCTGAAGTCTACAAATAACAGGTGCTTATCCATTCAAAATCCTATCCTATCCTATTCAAAAAGGTGATCAAAATAACTTGTACACACCTGCATATGATGCTAATATAAAAAACATATGATATATTATTATCTTTTATATATTTAACCTGTTTCTATCTCTTTCCATTCTGCTCTCACTTGACCTCCATCCTCTCTCTTCTCACAGAATACTAGAAAACTACGACACGTTTATACCTGTAAACTTGTGATGTGACAAATAAACCTGATTCTGATTCTGTCAGGGTAGGAGTGCAGAGAAGTACCCAAATGCAGGACGGGTAGGCAGGCAAGGTTCAATTCAAAAGGTTTGAATAACCAACAACCAACTGATAATACAGACAGCCTAAACACTACACTCAGACTGACACTAAAATGACAAACTGACTAACTCTTAACAAAAAAAGCAGGTTTAGGCAGAAACCTTGACACAGGTGAACTCAAAACACAATCAACACAAGAATTGGCTGGGGCAAACAGGACACAGGTGACCATAGGCTTAACAATAATCAGGGTGGTTAGACAAGACAGGAACATTACTACAAAGTAAGACTAACAGAACTCCAGACCAGACACAGAACACAGAGCTACAGAACTAAACAAGAAAACCTATAAATCACCCAAACAAAACTAAACACCTAAACCAAGCAGGCAAACAAAATGTCCAAGTTGATGGTCAAAGTCCAAAAGTCGAGGAGCGGGCCGTGACAGATTCTGATGCTGAATCCATGGAACAATCGCTAATAATCGACAGTTGCAGCCCTTCTGTGAAGTGATGGAATGGAAGAGACATCGATGCTCACCGCATAGTTATCCTGCAGTGAGCATCAGTGACTCACCGGTGGTACGTGCTGTAATGAACATGGCATTCGCTGCTGTCGGGCGGAAACCGCGCATGTCCAAAACCGCTACTTCTCAGGAAATGGAAAAAAATAAGCTGTGTTGTGTTCCAATGGGTCCAATGTAGTCACAAGCTCTTGTTTGCACTTTTCATTGGTTTAGTACAAACTCCGTAGACAGAATTAACCATTGTCACTTTTACTTAAAAAATAAAAATAGCAAAAGTAGCAGATCTACAAGCTCACAATGTGTTGCGTTGCGCCATGTTGCAACGCGTATTTTAGCTACCTTTGTGTGGCACTGCATTATGACGAAGGAGGGCATTAGTTTATGAAAAAACATAAAAAGTTGAAATGTGGAGATAAGAGGTTTCTGCCCGACAGCGACGCATTATGGGAGCACCAAGCATTAAGTACTCTGGCTTGCTGTGTACTGATGATGGCTTTTATGATAATGATCATTGTGCTACATCATGGCAATTATTGTATGCTCCCATTCAGTGACCTCTCTCGATGATTCCTTTGTTGTGGCATGTATGTACTGTGTGTGTGTGTGTGTGTGTGTGTGTGTGTGTGTGTGTGTGTGTGTGTGTGTGTGTGTGTGTGTGTGTGTGTGTGTGTGTGTGTGTGTGTGTGTGTGTGTGTGTGTGTGTGTGTGTGTGTGTAGGAGCGTGCGTGCATGTGTGGCATATACACAAACTGAAACTGTTTTGTGTGTTTTCAATACTAACTACAACCATAGAGAAATGTCCTTAGTTTTAGTCTTTGTCAGTATCGTATGTTTCTTTAAAATATAGCGGAAATAGCAGATTTACAAAGGCCTCTGATCTCGACAAGCTTGTAGATCTGCTATTTTAGCAACTTTTCTGAGTTTTTTCGGCCCTGACTACCCCATGTTACAATAAAAAACACAAAAAAATTAATTGAAACTATAATAACCTTGGTGCGTGCGTGTGTGTGTGTGTGTGTGTGTGTGTGTGTGGGGAGAGGGGGGGGGGACATGGACATGGACACATTTCATTTGACAACATGTTGGCTGACCTCACACCTTTTGGGGATAAACTCACACACAGGCTATCCTGCACAACCTTTCATTTGACATGTCCAAAAGATAAACTGACCAAGCATGACGTTAACTGTGTGTGTGCGTGAACACATGTACGCGCATGTGTGCGTGCGTGTGTGTCTGATTTAAATCTATCGCATCTTCGGTGTGGTTAACACATTGAATGCCAAAAACGGTCCGGACCGTTTTTGAGGGTCCAAACGAGAAGTGCCGAAAACGGTCCGGACCGTTTTTGACCCAATTCTATTTTTATACATGTGGGCCACGTGGGGCGCTAAAACGAAACTTTGACATCACCCAAGCAGTTTCTGAGAAGAAGAGGCTGGATCTGGCTCCATGTCAAAAATCCTTCCGGTCGGCGTTTTCAATGTTATCTCCTTGATTAAAAGCTTAATATCTCCATTTCTTTTTAATGTGGTGGAAACGAGCCGTTTTCGATCGGCGATCACGCTGCAATGGAGGGTCGCGTTGGAAATATTATTGTTCCAGGCGTTAGTCGGGACCCTCCGCCGTCTCGCACGCACGCTTTGTTTACATGCATTTCCGCGTCGGGGCTTCTCACAGCACGAAATGTATAACGCAAGTGGATGGAAGAAATGCTGGCACTCAACGTATAATATTTTAATAAACCTCTGGCACCCAATGTGTTAAGTTTTGATTTACTAGTATATTTTATTACTCAAGATGTATTTTATTGCTAAATTAAATGGGAACATGGAAGGATATTACTCTGTTTGGTCGGTGGATGACCTGACAACAGTGCAGGTCTACCAGCTACCATCCGAGGCTGTCCGACTTTCACTGCTTTTAAACTTGCCATACAAAAATGTCAGCGCCAATCCTGCAACCGTGTATAATAAGGCTGCATGGTCTCCGACTAACTGTAAATCCTTTTTAGCTTGAAACTGTGTTTTGTAATATGTTTGTACTATTTATGGAGTTTATTGTAACGATGTACTACTTACTGTGTGCTCTGTTGTTTTGTTGTAAATGTATTTTAATGTTTATTGTGGAAATTTGCATCACTGCTAAATCCGGTGTTTTACATTGTGATATAATGTACTGTTCATTATGCTCTGTCCCGTCTAAACAAACAAATAAAGTAATAAAGCCGAACTAAACTAACATATTCTGTTCTGGTGCTTTGGGCTTTACAGTATATGTAAAGCCCAAAGCACCAGAACAGAATATGTTAGTTTAGTTCGGCGGGCTACATGAAGTCATTTAGGGCCTCATGTGGGCAGTCTCTAAACTGTTTTCGGTTGTTCTGCGCCTCCAAGATGTTCTCACTAGCCGGCTACTGTGATTCAAGGTCAGAACGTTCCTGTTGGTGTGATATATTTACTTTAGTTTCCACATTCAGCCCATCTTTATTCACTGCCAGCAGTGAAAGCAAGTAGTGGTATACTTTTTTTTCCCCTGCGTTGTCACTGGTGTCGTATCCACGGGCCAATTGTGTTCGTGTAGACGCTAGACAAAGCCGGTTGCACCGCGGTGGATTTGAACCCACAACTTCCGCGGTGGTGGGCAGATACTTTACCACTGCATCACCCGAGCGCTTGCAGCGATGTTTAGAAGAGACGTTGGCTGTACTAGTCTCACAAGCCAACTTCCAGCCAGGAGGTATAAAAAAAACGTAGCTTAGCTACTGTGATTGATCTAAAGTTGGTCAAATGTTCACGTTGGCGTGATATAAAACTACCCACAAAAAGTTCGGAAACTTAAATATTGAGTATGGGTCTTGCAACTTTGTTGAGTTTGTGTATGCTCCAAGCGGCATCACTGCCCCAATGGAAAGATGCCACGTTTGTTCCTTCAGGATAAGGTGTGATAGGGCAAGTGAAACGTAGCCAGACTATATCACTGCGTGGATATGAGTCTGGTGCTTCCATGAGGACGTTTTTTTCCCCAAGGGGCGGGATCAAAACAATGGCCCTCGACGCAATTGGTTAGACCTACAACCAACTACCAATCACAGTCTCCCATATTCGAACACTGGGCCCTGATTGGTCCCCCACGTCTTCTGGAGCAGGAAATGGATTCTCTATGGAGCGGTGCCAGACCCAAATCGCAGAGTGCAATTTTTTTTTGCACTCGCAGATTCGCCTGGTCCCAGGCTAAGTGAAACTGGTGTTCCGTTATGCAGATTACGCATTATTTGATGTCAGCCCTGGTACCATTTGTAGGCAGGTGTGTGCCAGTCACAGGTGTGTGACTGGCACCTGTGCATGGGTCCTTTGACATCTGTCTTTGGTACCGTTGTGCAAATCTTGCCTTAAGTCTCTGGAAGAAAACCTATGGTTGCTCAGTGAAGCAAGGGAAGCAACCGGTCTTCTTGGGTGTTGTCTTCCTTTGACTTCACCAGTCTCACAGAACTTGGTCCTAAGTTTGGAACCAGGGCTCACACCAAATAATGCTGCCACTCTGCATAACGGAACACCAGCTTCCACTTGCCCTATTGCACAGGTCTTATCCTGATGGGACAAACGTGGCATCTTTCCATGGGGGCAGTGTTGCTGCTTGGAGCATACACAAACTCAACAAAGTTGCAGAACCCATGCTCAGGTGCCAGTCACACACCTGTGACTGGCACCTGAGCACACACCTGCCGGCACATTTTTGGGCGGCGCTACCTACACGTTTAGCTGTGTTGCTCATTCCACGAAAGCCCGATCCTTACAAGCTGTACCTCGTTGTAAAGGTGACTAATCAACAATAAAAATGATTTAAAACATAATACCAATTGGTATTTTTAAAGGCAAGAAATAATTGACCCAAGTTAAGTTTCCAAACTTTTTGTTTCCATATTCAACCCCGGTTCATTCTGCCAGCCGTGAAAAGTATAGCGATAGTTTGACTGATAGACGTTGGCTGTGCTAGTCTCACGAGCCAACTTCCAGGATGTACAAACACCTCTGAAATCTCTCTCTATAGGGACCATTCATAAACACAACGTATCGCAAGAAAGGGCAAAACCTCCATACCACAAATTCCCCACAGCACAACACGATATCCAGGTGCATTGGTTCCAGTGCTGGCTGTAGTGTACACTGCTTCAGTCAGTGGCTCGCTCGAGCGACCAGCAGCGCGAGCCGGGGTCTGGCTTTAAAAACACAGAAGTGTTCTGTGGCAGAAAGAATTGGCATTTGCCTGTTGGATGTTTGTTTTTTGTTTCGTTTTTTTTGGGGTTAGGGGAGCCCTCCCGAACCGAACTGGTGGACTATGCATCTACCTTAACTCTATGTTAACGCACTTTGAGCATTAAGTCCCTATCATCACTCTGCCCTACTTGAAAGTACATGAAACAGGAAACTAGCCCACGGTGCTGTTCACAAAGTTTGTGAGGAATCACTTGAATATAAAGATAGAAAGAAACACGCTGAGAATGCAGAGTGACGGTTGTAGAAGTTCGAAAACACAATACACTGTGTGTGCGCGTGTGCTTGGATGTGCACGCGTGTAGGTGCGAGAGAGTGTGTGTGTGTGTGTGTGTGTGTGTGTGTGTGTGTGTGTGTGTGTGTGTGTGTGTGTGTGTGTGTGTGTGTGTGTGTGTGTGTGTGTGTGTGTGTGTGTGTGTGTGTGTGTGGAAAAAGAGGGAGATAAAGGTATTTTGACGGATTGTTTCTGACATGGTGTATTCCCCCTAAGCCAGTCTCCACTCCATCTCAACAGTGGTGTAAAGCAGTGGTTCTCAAACAGTTTCATGTCAAGGACCCCCAAATTGATATGTATTTGGCCATGGACCCCCATCTGAAAAGGTGTTGTGCCAGGGACCCCCAGAAGATAAGATTTGTGTAAAAATAAATCCCAACTAGCAAAAGTGCTCCTCGGAGCACAGGTCTCCGCCAGGTCAGGTAAGTTATTGTGGCCTCCTGGTGGCGCTATAATAGGCCAATGTGAAAAGGGTGCCATTTATTCTTAGGTCGTTCACGGCAATCGGACACTCCATTCATGATTTGAGGCATTTTGTTCCAAAAAGGTGTTTTGCTAAATTAGACCTGCTGGTGGCGCTATAACAAGCCAATGTGAAAAAGGGTGGCATTTCTTCCTCGGCCTAGTGGGAATGTGTTAAATTTCACGGAAATCGCAAGCTGCGTTCATGATTTGAGGCATTTTGTTCAAAACGGACCAATCCTGCAAACTTTGGAGGCCAACCATAGGCAATGAGGATGGAATATGGGAAATCGGACAGATCCGGGTTGATCACATGACTATAGAGATACTGTGTACCGATTTGCATGACGTTTGGATAAAATCTGTAGGAGTAATGTAAAAAAATGGGTTTTGCAAAAGTCGGCCTCATGGTGGCGCTATGACGGGCTGATCTGAAAAATGTGGGGCAGAGGTTCTGCTGTGGTATCCAGGGAGTGTGTGTGTGCAGTTTCATAGCGACAGGGCCAACGGTGGCGGAGATTAGCTGGTCGCAGACAGAAGGACGGACACACACACACACACACACACACACACACACACACACACACGGACACACGGACGGACAGGGGGTAAAACATACTCTCTCGCCATGCCTTTCGGCCTGGCGGAGACAATTATTCAACGTTTTTGAGTAAAAAAAAAAAAAAGCAGACGTACAAGATCGCAGCGTGTCTGCTATTTTTGAACAGCCAACGCATAAATGGATAAAGTAGTTCAAATGATTGCGATGCTTTATTAACACATTTAGCTGGGGGGCCCCTGGAACATCCCCAAGGACCCCTGGAGGTCCCTGGTCAGGAAAATGTGTAAATAAACAAACAAACAAAAAAACATCAAAGCTGACTGTTGAGCCTCTGGGGGTGTCTGGAGTTGGGGGGCTTAAGGGTCTTAATCCAATTATATTGGGATTGTGAATGATGACAGCGGGGGGTTAGTTGGGTTTCCATCAACCTGTTTTGATGCACATGTTTGATTTGCACGTACAAACACCTGAGTGGAAATACAGAACTTTTTTTTTAAAGAAAATAAATGTGCTAATGTTTTGAAGAAATAAAGAGAAACAATATATACCCCACTTTGAGAACCACTGGTGTAAAGTAACCTAGTACATTTCTACATTCATTTGACAGCTTTACTTACTATAGATACTTAGATTTACATTAGTAATTATTCAAATATATCAAATTATTGATAAAAAATCTTCAAACATTTTCAAAAATAACAGACCTACAAGCTTACAATGCTTTGTGATGCGACACGTTGTGAGTTTGTAGTCTGGTTATTTTTAAATGGACAAAGTATAGGCTTAAGCGGTTAACGATCAATATTTATATCGCAATAACACGATGATTCTGAAATGATAATTCTGCATAATGAGTAGGCTGCTTTTAGTTTTTCTACTAAAAGTATATTTTAAAGCCAATACTTTTGGACTGAAGTAAGAGAAGAATGTCACTTGTTGTAACAGGGTATTTTTACACTGTGGTGTTGCTACTTTCACTTAAGTCCCAAATACTCCCAAGTATTTCTCCCCATCACTGCAACTCAGAGCCACTGTCATGGCTGAATGTCCACCTTTTAAATCACCCCTACACATGTGGTACACTGCAACAAGGGATCAAAGCCCTGATATTGTGGTTTCAGCAAACACGCTCAGCCTCAGGGCTCCGAGATCCTTCTTCGCCTGTCGGATTTATCTCCACCTGAGGGAGGTAAATAGACATGAAGCCTTTCTTTTCAACTGGATAAAAACCAAAAACAAAGATGCAGGTGAAAATAGGAAATGAAATGCTCTACAAATGCTGTAAACTCTGAAAGGATTCAAGGGATTCCCCTTCAGAAAGCTGAAGAAGAAAACTGAAGTGATCAGGCTTGTCTTGCAGTCGTGAGCAGTAGTAGTTCATCACTGTTGTATGGCATCTATGATCATTCTCTGTAAAATGTGTAAATAAACAAAAAAACAAAAAAACATCAAAGCTGACTTTGCATGACTGTTGAGCCTCTGGGGGCATCTGGAGTTGGGGAGCTTAAGGGTCTTAATCCAATTATATAGGGATTGTGAATGATGTCAGCGGGGGGCTAGTTGGGTTTCCATCAACCTGTTTTGATGCACATTTTTGATTTGCACATAAAAACACCTGAGTGGAAAAACTGAACATTTAAAAAAATAATTGTCAGAAAAGAATTGAAATATCAAACAAGAAATGGACATGGAAAAGTGGCCTTTATCTATAAAAGATTTTTTTAAACGTGCAAAGGAAACTAATTCAGCAAATGAATTATGACGTTTAGAAATCATGAAAGGACACCCCAGATTCCGCTTTTCACTCGTCTCGATGTCTGCGCGCGCGCGCTCGCGTGTGTGCGTGTGCGTGTGCGTGTGTGTGTGTGTGTGTGTGTGTGTGTGTGCGTGTGCGTGTGTGTGTAACAAATGTAATCTTCTATTTCATCACTATGTCTTTGGAAGTCACTTTATACTTGGCACGCAAAACAATATTTGTTCAAAATAATTCAGACTGGAGAAGTATCATGCATATGCGTATTATGCAGCCTCTATTGCAGTTATAAGGTTATGTTTCCCCTGGTTTCCACACATACTTTATTTATATTTGTTGTGCTTTTTACCCCTTTTCTCCCCAATTTAGTTGTTATGCCAATTGATTCCTCCCCACACACATGAGTGTGGCCAATTAAGGCACTCTACAATTGTGTTCGTATAGATGCTTGACGAAGCCGGATGCACCACGACGGATTCGAACCCACAACCCCTTCCGACCCCGAAATGTGGTGGGCAGGCACTTTACCACTGTGCCACATACCCGAGCTCCCGGGCCCCACACATACAAATATTAGACTCTGTGATAGGTTGAATTTCCCTCTATGGTTGCGAGATCTGGGGACCACTTGCCAACCAAGATCTTGAAAAATGTGATAAACACTAAATTCAGACCCTGCACACGGAATTCAGCAAATCCATGCTCCGGATCAAAGGAAATCACCAAATGATGCACCAGAGCAGAATTAGGACGATACCAACTCATTATAAAAAAAATATTAAAAGAGCATTAAAAATGTATAACCACCTAAAAGAAAGTTACCCAGAAACCCTCCATTACAAAGCCCTCACCTAGAGAGAAACCCTATGCCCACTCAGCCATGCAGTTGGTCTTGGGACTCTGTGCACAAGCTATAAGCAGAGCCACCAGGCAGGAAACCCACAGGACTAAACTAAATGTTAAGACGGTAAAAATAAATCTATCTGACAGATTGGAAAGAAGCAACCCAAAAGCAAAGCTTGGCCCTAAACAGAGAAAACACAGTGGCAGAATACCTGAGCATACTGCGGCCCGCGGGCCAAATCCGGCCCCAGCAGAGATTTCTTGTGGCCCCTGGAACATGTTCCATGTTCCAATGTAAAATTAAAATAAAAAAAGTTTATTAGATGGTTGGTTGTTACAGGATGACAATTTTGAATGTTTTTTTTCATAACCGTTAACCGAAGCTTGTTAATGCTTAATCAACCATTAACAGATAAGAATAAAATGTTGGCTACTATTTAGAATGGAGGAGTTAGTGACTCACTCAGGGTCACAACACCTACCAGTACGGCATTTGCAATCAAGACAAGAACCCAAGAGCGGGTAAATGTAGTCTTTGGTGAGCAAGTCAACCATAAGAAAATCACATGGGTAAAAGTGTTAAAGTAGCTCACTTCATTATGTACTTAAGAAAAGTATCTGGTGTTAAAATGTATTAAGTATCAAAAGTAAAAGTATAAAGACCATTTCATAGTACCAAGAAACAAAGCAGCCAGAAATGTTGTCTATTCTACTACTTCTCTACTCTAGTTTTGAGTGCAGTTCATCCATCACAAGCCATCCATTTGTAAAGAGTTTTGAGCGGAATACATTATTCTCCTTATGTATCCATTGGCTTGTACGTGTTAGTTTTGTGTGTATTTTGTTCTTCCATCTTTTCCATCTTCATCCACTTCAAACACATCATAAGTTTGTGCTCTTGTCACCCAGGTGCTCAAAAAATAAACACAATGCAACAATCTTTCATTCATAAGAACATGTAAACACTTCACCTTGCCAATGCTCTTCTCACAAAGACACTTCCATAACAGAGACCCATGCACAGAACACAATGAAATATCTTCTTCCTCTTTTCTTAACAAAATCTAAGCTTGTGCATTACAAAGGACTGTCTGGCACAGAAATCCTATCAAACATCAAAATGGATAAATGCAGTATGAAGCAGGCCCTAATAAGTCATAATGAACATAATATGTCCATTGTTGTGTCCTATCGGACCTTGTCACGGTCTTGTGGCCCCCGACTTCAAGTCATTTTAGATTTTGTGGACTCCTGCCTAATCTGGTTGAATACCCTGATGTACAGCATACGTGTGTGTGTGTGTGTGTGTGTGTGTGTGTGTGTGTGTGTGTGTGTGTGTGTGTGTGTGTGTGTGTGTGTGTGTGTGTGTGCGCGTGTGCGTGTGCGTGTGTGTGTGTGTGTGTGCTGTGTGTGTGTGTGTGTGTGTGTGTGTGTGTGTGTGTGTGTGTGTGTGTGTTATAGTGGCGTAAAAACTCAGGTTAGTTATTTGTTATTCGTTCAAATTAACCTACTATTTTACTGTAAAATAAAAAACGAATATAGAAATGTATTGAAGTATTAATTGTTATCCAGCTAAACTAGTGATTTGTCAGGGGGAGTTGTACACTTTTGCAAGGAACTGTATGCATGTTAGATTACCAATCTTCTCTGGTAGGAACAGTTCTGCCTCAACCGTCCCATCATGGGCTAACTGTCCCAACTGAAGAAGAGCAGACACAATTTGTACTCCTGTGCTAACTATCAACAAGTATTGACAGCTATAGCATCAACTGATAGGCCAAAAAAAATCTTTCCAAGTACAGTATATGTTATTATTAAAGGAGCACTTCACCCATTTTCAACCTATCTTCGTATAAATGGTGCTCACTAATGCTCATTATAAGATGGCACCCTTTCTGTCTAATCACTCTCTGTCTCAGAGGAGGGATATGGTCAGTTCCGAAACCTGCCAACCAGTGACATCATCGGTTGGCATGTTTGGCCATTTCAAACTAAATTTAGAAACTTTTTTTTAATTTTTGAATGAATGCAAGAACAATGACTTCCATATTTCAGCTTATTATGCGCAGCTTGGTTGAATGCTTGATTCTGATTGGTCAATCACTGAATTCAGTGGTATGTTAGTTTTGAAAAATGACCGCTGAACTCAATAACAAACCGCTGTCTAATCAAAGGCTCAGAGTACCTGCTCGTATCAATCTGTGCTGCTTGATTTTGTGCCATATCCAACATGGCAGATACAGAAACCCACACAATGTCATTTACAGCTAAACATTGCTCTCAAGAATGTTTTTGAAAACATTTGAAGCCAGAAATACACAATGCATTAACACTTTCCGTTGTTGCCCGAGGCAACGTGTTGCACTGGACGCACCTGGCATAAATTAATGAACTACTTTCATTACCATAAGCAATGAACTCATTTGTTTTGTTTGTTTGGGTCAATGTATAAAAAAGATTAGCTGTGTAATAAGCAGGATAATCAATGGGGAGCAGCCACAGGTCATTATTGAGAAATAAACCCCTTCAAGATAAGACAGGTTCATTTTTCAATAATGACCTGCATGATAACTTTCCAGGAAACAGACTGTAGTTTCAATTAGCTTGGAATCGATGTCATTGGTAGGCAGGTTTCTCAACATGTCATGGTCCACCAATGAGACACAGTAGAAATTGTGCCATCTTATTATGAGCATTAGTGAGGACCAATTATATGAAGATAATGTTGCAAATAGGTGATGTGCTCCTTTAAGTATTTTAGAGACAACAATATGTATTAAAGGCACTGTCCTTAATGTGCCCCTGTTCCAAGCATCCCAGCCCCTCCTACTGTAAAAGTATTGAGATAACCAGAGCATTGTCTTCCTTCCAGCATGACAGCTTTTTATTAGACAAACAGTGACACACTTCACTGTTCAAAGGACAGCAGAATACATTCATATCAGATCAGGTTATCTGTACAGTATAAAGATGGAGGTGTGCAGGTGATGCATTGCGGGCTGAGACAGACATCCTCTCCTTGGGCCTCAGCAGTGATCCCAAGTGTGTTGAATTCCTATACTGCACCTCAACTGCAGACCAGTGGTTCTCAAACTATTCAAGGACCCCCAGTTTGATATATGGACCCCCCATTTGATGCCTTTTTTTCATCTCTGGGACCCCAATCTATACACTATAAAATCCTACGTCTCAGTGTACAAATGGAACCAAATGGACCTGTAACTGTAAGGGTCCATTTGGTTCCATTTGTACAGAGTTACAGACATGTAAAGGTCCAATTGGGAACCCCCTCAAGTGACCCTGGGGGTCCCTGGACCCCACTTTGAGAACCACTGCTGTAGACTATTATGAAACACGCTGGGGAAAAAATGTTTTATCCACGTTCCACTCATTCCATCCAAATGTTCTAAATGTCCAATTTTTTTTTAAACAAAACTGATGGATCTCATGGCATTTGTTTATTTTTTACGTTTTCTAGTTTTGTGTCATCAGAGAGACACTATTCCTCAGTGCCCATGTGCATTATGTGCAATCCACCTTCAGGTGAGTTTTGTGCTCCAGGGTCCACTTTGATGTGCTCTTTAATACTGCATTTGGCATAACATGAATTAAACGCCATACAAATCTTGCAACCAACCAGATGTTCCGCGGTGGCAACCCCTGATGGGAATTAGCCGAAAGAAGATGATAAATCTCGCAACACATTCCCTTGTTGTCAGAAATGGTTTTGGACTGTCCTCAGACCCAGAATAATAGGCAATAAGGTGTTGAAAGCTTGCATTGATTAAACTGTCATGGTTCTGTTTTGTAAGGCTACCTACCTTCGCTTGTCATAATTAGAGTCAATGGAAAGGTGGGCACTGGCCTTGTCAAGGTTATGAAGCAGCAATAGGCCCATGTTTCAAATCAGAACCATAACACGTCACAATAGAAACGTTTTCCTCTTAATGTGCCAAATAGATGGACATGAAATAGGCCTACTGCGCTCACACAGTCAACTATTTGTGCGATGAGTAAACTCTTTTTAAAACATTGTGCTTCAAATATACAGAAGCAACCTCATGAACAAATGACTTCACTTGTTCACTATACAGTGGCTCTCAACCTGTGGGTCGGGACTCCCAGGGGGATCCCCACATGATTTTGGGGGGTCCCCAGATGACAGTGAAGTGACAATTTAAGGACTTTTTAACACCTCAAAAAATAAAGAAAATAAAAAGTCCATTGCTGCATCAAAAGTAATCAACAAATATACTATAAAAACTGGTCAAACATTGGCCAAATTGTCAAATAATATAAGAAAGAGGCAAAAAATAAATGTAAAATAAATCTACAAGCTCACAATGCCTCACAATGCAAGGCTTGTGAGCTTGTAGATCTGCCATTTTCACAATATTTATCTGTGGAACCGAGTCAAACAAAATGTAATACCTCAACTCCTACATTCCAAGTGCTTGTCAGGGTGGGGGGTCCCCAGTTCAAATATGATTATTTTGGGGGGTCGCGGCCCGAAAAGGTTGAGAACCACTGGCCTATAACACCGATACGTCACTTGTTTTACAACGGCACAACAACATCACGTTAAAGTATAGCCATAATACACGAGATGATATAAAGTCAGTGATGTAATCCATTGCGTGTGAACGGTGACATCCTGTCGAGGCTTATGTCCGCCTCGCAGTCATCCAGGTCACACACCGAGTCCGTGCCATTGTCGTTGTTGTGAGAAAACTGCGATAGTCTGTCGAACGTCTCTTGGTCGTGGTCGATGCACTCGACCACGTTGGGCATCATGTTGACGTACGCGTTGACGATCTCCTTGTGGATGAGAGAGTCTTGGTTGTAGGACACCAGCTCGTTGCTGATGTTGACGGTCTCAACAGGTGTATTGGAGCAGAAGTTGCGACAGCCCAGGAGGCTGGCGAACGCCTTCCTGAACTCGGCGTTGAACGCGTATATGACGGGGTTCAGGGACGAGTTGGTCCAGCCGAACCACACGAACACGTTGAACGTGGTCTCGCTGACGCACGGGAGACCCGCGTCCCCGTGGTCCGCGGCCCCGGCCGGCCGGTCGCAGAACGGCACCATGCAGTTCAGGATGAAGAACGGCAGCCAGCAGCACACGAACACGCCCATGATGATCGACAGAGTTTTCAGAACTTTGGTCTCCCGCTTGATGGAGGTCTTCAGCGTGTTGTGGTGCTGGTACTCCAGCCTGTTGCTGCTCCTGCAGCTCTGCGCGTGTTCCGCCGCGCGCTCCAGCGAGGCTATCCTCCTGATCTGGATCTGCGCGATCCGGTAGATCCTCGTGTAGGTCACGATCATGATCGCCACGGGGATGTAGAAGCTGATCAGGGACGAGGATATGGCGTATTCTCCGTTGAGGCTCGAGTCACAGTTCTCCTCCACGGGCGCGCTGCTGGTGGAGGAGTAGTTGTTATCGCGCACGGCGATCAGCTCGCCGTCGGTGGCTTTGTGCCAGTTGAGTTGCACCGGGATGAACGAGATGAGCACGGACAGGGTCCACGTGAGGCTGATCATAACGAAGGCGAGCCGCTGGGTCATCTTCCTCTCGTAGCGGAAGGGGCTCGAGATGGCCCAGTATCTGTCCATGCTGATCACGCACAGGTTGAGGATGGACGCGGTGGAGCACATGATGTCGAACGCGACCCAGATGTTGCAGAAGGCGCCGAAGGGCCAGTACCCGGCGACCTCGGCCACCGCCTTCCACGGCATCACCAGCACGGCCACGAACATGTCCGACACGGCCAGCGACACGATGAAGATGTTGGTGACTTTGGAGCGGAGGTGCCTGAAGCGCAGCACCGCGGTGCACACCAGGATGTTCCCCAGCAGGGTCCACAGGATGAGCAGGGACAGCAGGCAGCCGGTCACCGTCCGGACCACCCACTCCCTCCTCAGGGGGTCCGTCTGATCGGACGTGGCCTCCGGGTCGGTGCTGTTGTTCCACATGATGTCGTCTCCTCCTCCCAGAGACACCGGGACGGCGTCGCTCCCGTGCGCCGACGATGCGCGGTATCTGGCGGGGCTCATCTCCATGTGTCTCCCCCCTCTCCTTCAGGTGGAGTTGCCGTCCGTCGCCTTTAACGCGCTCTGACGGACGCGGTGACCAGCAGCACCTCCTCGCCGGAATGTGACCGCGGCGGCTGCGCGGTCCTCCGCCGCCATCCTGACCTGGAGAAGTCGTGGGAAACGGAGCGAAAGACAGACGTGGAGCGCAGGGTTAACGATAATAAGGCTGAACCGAACGGAGAGTCCGGCGACGCGCTGAGAGGCTGGAAGCACAGCAGCGCGCGTTGACGAGCGCATGTTGTATAGCTTCGCCCGTCCGACCGTCTCTAACTAACTAAACCCACCCTCTGCCCACAGTGATGCTGCCGCTGACGCTATTTGCGAGTTATTAGTTAGTGGAAAAGGGGAGGGAATCCCGGAGCACTCCAACTCGCGCACGTGAAAGCGTGCGCGACCGCCCACGCCACGCCAGACGCGCCCCCACAACACCGCAGTGTGAAAATGGGTTGTGAATTACAGGTGGCTGCAATTCGGAACTAGCCCCTGTAAAAAAGTCCAAGCTTATCACCAGAAATCTCTCTCTCCCCCCCCCCAACTGTTAACTGTAGGCCTACATATTTTTTATTTTTTATTACTACTCGTTTATATAATGTTTATGCATAGTATTGTATATTTTTCTGTCATTAAATGTTTCGATGAATTGAATACACAGGACCCCAATGGAAACAAGCCATATAGTGCTTTCTAGGGTTTAATCCTTTTAGCAGACCTTGTATAAAACTTTCTGTGCTTTTTTTTGGCAAACTGTTAATAAAGTATTCAATCAATCAATTACAATTTAGAACAATTAGAACGGGTACACAGCTTTGCATGTGAGGACACATGGATTGATGGACATTACAAACTGACAGTGTCACTGTAATGGAAAAACTGTAGAACTCTGTTTTTTTTCATCAGCATTAAACAGCTCACTTCTCTGCAGTAGCCAAACAATAATCACAAACACAACGTTTTATTGAATTAAACTGCATGTTTTTCGCCCCCCAAAAAAGGATTTCGCCAGTGTGCTTTGTTTTGTTTGCAGATCATTTCTTATATTTTTTCTTTTCTTTCTTTTTGAGGCATAAACAATGTCTTAAAAGTCCTTAAATTGTCACTTCACTGTCGTCTGGGGACCCCCTGGGGGTCCCGACCCACAGGTTGAGAACCACTGAAGTAGAAGTAGAATCAAACGTCAGTGCTGCATGCTCCGTCTGCGGAGCTATCCGTGGTGCTGAAAATAGGAGGGGGAAAAAAACGCTTGGATGCACTTGTAACATATTAGGCCTATATCAGTCTCAACTTTATTAAGGAAAAAAAAACTCAAACATGTCTAAAGCAAAATAAAAATAAAGAAAGTTGTGTGTGTGTGTGTGAAGTTCTGGTGACAGCCTATACCCGACGAGCCTATATAGTCTATAATGTGTTTTGGAAGCATGAATGACGCACGACTCACGAGCAGTGGTGTAAAGTAACTAAGTACATTTACTCAAGAGTAACTCAAGGGTACTCAAGAGTATTTCCAGTTTACGGTACTTGTACTTCTGTAGCTACTCCACTACACCTCAGAGGCAAATATATAATATATATAGGCCTACTCAGTAACCACTTCAGTCCACATTTCAGCCATTTGAAAAAGCCAATCTACAAGCTCACAATGCGTCGCCATGAGAGGCATTGTGAGTTTGTAGATCTGCTATTTTTAAAATATCTTTATATATTTTATACATTTGAAAATTTGTGAAAATACATTTTGATACCAATACTTTTGTACTTTTACTCAAGTCAATTTTGAATCCCGCGGACTTTCACTTGTAACAGGGTGTTATTGCAGTATTGATATTTTTACTTAAGTAAGAAATGTGAGTACTTTTTCCACTGGGTTTCATTCATATACACCGCCCTTACCTCTCCTACCCCCAAACCCCAGCCAGCAGGAAAATGTTAAAATGAGTCACACATCCGCACGCATTGCGCGCCTATAACATCTGTGCCAGGGCAACACGACCACTGTTTCCGGCTCTGGAACGTCAGAGATATTTTTAGTTGTGTCTACATGCCTGTCAAATCGTTCTGACACTCATGTCAAAATAAACCCCGAGCGTATAGTGCCAAATTCTATATAGCCTAATAGCCGAATCTGCAGGTTGTGTCAGAAGCATGTTTATGTTGTCAATCGAACTGTTTCATGGAGATGCTTAACATTGAGTGAACTGTTTCAGGTATGTGGTTATATTGGCCATGAAACCTTTTCCTAGCTAAATGGCCTGTAGAGACGACAGTCGGCAGATCTCAGATTTGTATCTGTTTACCCTGCCTAGACAATTATTTAGATATTATAGCTCTTTAAATACCCTTAGAGATCGGTTTCACTTTTTACTAAAACAATATTCAATCTCTGAAACGCATGTGCATTCACAGATCAAGTAGGCATATTGCTTTTTTTATTCTATCTATTAAAGAAAGCCAATATGCATAAGGAAAATGAAGACAAATGCCATTCCATATATGCCAATATTATATACATATTATACAGGCTATAGTCAATATAGTATCACATAGCTACTGCAAATCGCCTTGAATTGTCTGAACCATCTCCTAAAACGTGGCTACATGGCGCCATCGTGCGGTAGAATGATCAACTAGGCTTACTGCAAGTGCCTATTCTCTATAGGTTTTACCGTTCACAATATAACCCTATTGAACAAGAGAAATCATCAGTGGACAGCAATTCATGCATTATCCCAGAGGTCCTCAACAGGCGGTCCAGGACCCGTAGGGGGCCCTCAGAGTTACTACAGGGGGGGGGGGATAAATCTTTGTGTGATAGGAACTTTCTTTCACATTAACTACTTGAACCCTAGCATCCCTATTCTGAAGGGGAACATTAGCCGAAAATAGCAGATCTACAAGCTCACAATGCCTTGCGCTGCTAGGCATGTGAGCTTGTAGATCTGCTATTTTCGGCAAAGAGGTTTGGTGTAGAGGGGAAAAGGAACAAACGAAGTACAGAGCCAAAGGTGAAGTTTACGAAGTATTAAGGGTTTAAGTGGTTAAATGTCTGAAATAAACAACACAACACTGACACGTGAAAACACAATATGAAAGGTTAAATACGCAACACAGTTGTATACAATATGTAGTGGGGGTCCCTGCTTCATCTCTCTCTCTCAGCTAAGGGGTCCTTGACCTGAAAAACGTTGAAGACCCCTGCATTATCCTATTGTTTTAGGGAAAACCAGCTTGTAGGTAATCTGACCATGTTATGACATCCACATTGAATGAAAAAAGGACAGCTATTCTTTATTTAAAGCAAAAGGTATACATTCACCACTATAGTACACACAATTTCTTATGAGCACCAACATTCATTACAGTTTCACAAAAATCGTGTCATCACAGTGTTTGTATGTTGATTGTAATCAGCTCTGCAATATTTACAAAAGATGATATAGTATTGCTTTTTTTTTTGCACCTATATAAAAACAAGCATTTACCACAAGTTGGCACATACTGAGAAACATAGCACCAGGTTGAGAACTTTCGGAAAGTCTAACAGACCAATCAGAATACACAGATTTAACATAAAATTGTACAGTACAGCTGTTTGTGTATTCCAAAACGTAAATCAACAGCTTCACAGAATGGGATAATTTCAATGCTGATGGTTGAGATGTAAACGTCTTTGGTCCAGTACAGGAGTATTAGTGGTTGATCTTTCTCACTACTAGCATGCAATATGTCTGTGTACCACAGACATTTGACGAAATATTATCCCATTGATGTTAATACAAATATCTTACAATGTTAACCGTGGATGTCAACATACTGTAGCAGGTTTTCAAAGTCAGGCGGGGAGGAAAATGTAAAAAAAAAAATGTAAATAAAATATGTTTATATACAAATTTCATTTCAATTCAATTCAGTTCATAAGATTATTGTGCCAGTTTAACAACTTTCAACCTGGCATCCCTATTTTGGGAATGCCAAAAACTTCCAAAACTTTCGCTCACAACATGAAAGCTTGTAGATCAGTTATTTTCCACTATTTTCATTGTTGTTGTTTTGTTAGTATTTTTTTTTGGGGGGGGGGGGGGGGGCTGTAACAACTTGACTGCAACAACTGTCGATTACAGTGAATCCACAGTTTAACAATTGTAGCAATACTAAATTAATGTAATGTGCAACAACGTATCAGAGGAGGACTGATATTTCTGGGCAAAACATCTGCCATATTTACATTTCCTTCTGAACACAATTACCAATATTATGAGAATATTGGTACATAATACAGGACATAGAAGATATCTAATTGTTTGATGTGACAGAAAATAAACCATCCACCTACAAGGATGGGAGCATTGACAGAACTTAAATGAGTGAGAGAGACAAATACAAGACATAGTAGTGCACAGTTCTGAGAACAATTGTCCAATACATGTAGAATATTATAAGCATAGTGCTGTGCTAAGATGATCATCACTAGCTTAGTAATTCAAGTACTCCATACTAATCCACTGAACTACTTGAACTACTAAGTGAAGTAAATGAGAACGTTATCCATACACACTGTACACATTTCAAACATAAACACAGCAACATTCAAAGGTGTATGCTGTTGCTCTGCTGGCTTTGTGAAATACAGTACTATTCCTTTCTTTTTTCTTTTTTTTAAAACCAGGAGGTGTTTGAGTGGTTTGGTTGTAATATATGAATTTATAACTGAGATGTGGTTACTTCCTCTGTATCACGTATGCAGCGTATCTCGAAGTATACTTTCAGTTGCCCATGTGAAACAGTTCAAGCTTGGTTGATTTACTGCACAATTCAAAACTTGGCATGTAATATATCATATGTAATGTATACTGTACATTTGACTTGATGCACCTGTCAGGAACCCATTGAAATGGAACGGCAATACAAAGTGACGGGGCCTCTTTTTTTTGGGGGGGGGGGGGGAAATACTTGGAAGACACAAAACGACCATTTTCAATACCATGTGTTATGCCTTTTTTAGTTTAGAGAAGTAATTCTTAAGAGGAAGCTTTTCTAAGAGGTTCATTTTCTTTGGAAATCCTTAAAACGAGCAATCTGCATTTTGCTTTCCTGCACAACTCTCTTCCACGTCTAAGTGTGAGTGCCCCTTGACTGGTTGACTTGTGCTGCGAAACATGTTCCCAGCAGCCAATAGGGAGGGACAAGTGTTCCTGTGCGTGCTACTGAACATGGTCAGTCTCCTCTTTGCTTTGATCAGACCCTGCGGAACACCTCAAAGAGGGAGGACACTGAATGCATGTGGTAGAAGAGGTTCATGGGAACAGCAAAATTGAGAACTGTGATCCATATGCTGAAGCCAAATGTTTCCTGCTCCAGTCCATTATCGTACTGTGGCCGGCAGCCAAAGGCAGGGAGGATCCACAGCTGTAATGACGGAAAAACATCAAATCAAGTTAAAGCCCAGCTCATCTACTTGTTTAACTCTGACAGTGTGAAAACAGACTCAAGCACTTTGACTGTGTGGTAGTGAGTTACAGAATTATAGTCAGAACCTATGAAGTCAGGCAGTGTGTGACAGATTTTAAGGGGTAATAATGCATTTATATAAGATATTGATACTATCAATATCTTATGTAAATATATTCTTGACACAAGAGAAGTTGCATTCACTCTCAAGTTCTACACTTCGTTAAATGTCGGCAAATCATTTTATTTAAATGCAAACAGTTTACTGTCTGAACAGTGAACTTTAATTTGTAACTTAAATGTGGTCTAAGTGATATTTAATTGGTAAGAAATAAACTTTTTGATTAAGAAGTTAAAGCTTCATATTCCGTCAGTAATCATTGCAGTGTCAGTGTTTTGTCAGTAACGGGTAAATACATTTTCAGTTCGGGACACCAATTCTATTCAATCAGGACTCAGGAGAGACTTCGATGACTTCGATGACTTCGATGACTTCGAATTGTACTAGCTAATCCAGCCTGTATGAGTTCTCTCTCCTGAATGTATACAATTGGTATCCCGACCTGCAAATGTATTTCGTGTTTACTAAAAGAGCTGGAGAGACTGAGACCCAAGTTACTGAACAAACACTCTGGAGCAATGATTGTTCTCTGAATACAGTTATTTAACACAGATTTTAACACATAATTATCACTTACACCACCTTTTAAGGGCATAGGACATGTTGCATGGTTGCAATATTGTAATGTGTCTGTGGACACTTTTGTATGTATTGTGTGGTTTATGTTAAATGTGGTTATCTGTGTGAACACCTCTCGTATGTATTATGTGGCAACAAACGATGAAACTTATGAAAAAGAAAAAAATCAAAATAGACTCACCGAGACGTTGCACATTAAAAGGAAGACTGCAATGTTCTTCAGGATTTGCCGCTTGACGCTTGGGGGCTCCGTGACTTTGTTCCCCACCGGCAGCGGCACCTCCGACGGCTTCCTGGGGCCTCTGTACACTTGTCCGCTTTCCTCCTGCTCGCTCTCCATGGTGACACAGGACCGGTCCTGTGTCTCGTAGGCCCGGTTGATGATGCCGTTGTACGGAGGGGCCAGGGAAGAAGTCACCGAAAAGATCTCTGGCGTCGCCGGCAGCTCGGGGTCCTCCCGCTCCCCGTCCTCTCTCTGGCGATACAGGGACTCGATGATGAAGAGGTTCTGGAGGTACTTCTCCAAGACGACAAGGAGCGAGTACATGAGGTTGGTCCAGCGGTAGGGCGGGCTGCTACCGGTGCACAGCGCGGCCACCACGCTGCACCAGGACATGAGCCAGGAGCCCACGGACGAGCCGAACAGCAGAGCCGTGTCCAGCTGCCGCGACGGGTTCTTGGTGCTGTCCATCGGCATGAGGTCTATACGGTAGATGAGCAGGCCCAGCGCCGCAGCGGAGCACATGAACACCAGCATGACGATGCCATAGCAGTAGAACATCGAAATGGCCGACTGCCGCATCTGTAGCGACTCCTCCACGTGGATGATGTAGACCACCAGGACGCCGATGGTGCTGGCCAGGGCCAACAGACCCATGATGGGGCCCAGGACCAGGCCGTGGGTCTTTGTGGCTGGCCTCTTCTGGTTAGAGGAGTGGTCGATGGTCCGTCCGATGTTCTTCCACATGACAAAGAGCATGGCCGAGACGAAGATGTGGTACTCGATGTTGAAGGGATAGAGATAGTAGAGGCTCCTGGAGAACATGGTGCACGCACTGGTAGTGCAGTTGCAGTGAGGCTCCGTATGGACTGGAATGCAAAACAGAGGCGTGATTGCATGACAATACTAAAATGATATAAAACATTCCACTTTCTTTCCCTCCTCCAACAGCATCCCCTAAGCCTATGGTCTAATGAAAAAAATGATATGACCTACAGTATCAACCCACCACAACACATCAGTAATATAAACAAGAAACTTGAATCCTTTATTTGTCAGAATCAGAATCAGAATCAGTTTTATTGTCACATCACAGGTTTACAAGGTAAAGATGTCCTTTTATCAAGAGCTGAGTCAATCATATAGAGAATTAAACAATGTCTCCAAGACTCCATTGATATGTTTTTCTTAGACGAGGTGGGGTTACCCATTTTGTTTACGTTTGTATTGATATGTAATGTATGCTATGTATGGTATGTCTTGCTGATGAATTGAGTTGAGTACAATGGAACACAATGGAAACAAGCCCCTTGGGGCTTTTTGTGTTATCCTTTTAACATTTGTCTGTACTGCCATACTGTTAACAAACATGTTAATAAAGCATTCATTCAATCAATCAATCAATCAATCAATCAATCAATCAATCAATCAATCAATCACTGGGCCTTTAAAGTAGGGGATGGTGTCAGTGTTAAACTCCAACATTGTTTGTTGCTGGTGGATCCCTGAAATTTGAGGCCAGAAAGCATTATTGTCTTTTGCATCAAAAGGTATTTATGTTTTACACAGTTTGGGGATTTCAGGGGGAAATTTAAGTTCTTGGCATTTGTAAAAGTTACTCTATGATCTCTCGCTAAACTAAATAATGAATCTTTATCGAAGCTTGACATGTCTTTTCATGTAATGGTCTCATTCCTGAATTACACTCTATTAAACATGATCTCCTGTGACTTTATGTATACTGCTGGCTGTTATCAGCAGAGTCTCCATATGTCTTTGGTTAACTACTAACAAAGAAAATTCATAAAAGCAACACCAATGCCTTTCAGACACTGACAACATAATGTGCTTTTGTACTTGCTCAGTCCTGTTGAACCACATTACAACACACACACACACACACACACACACACACACACACACACACACACACACACACACACACACACACACACACACACACACACACACACACACACACACACACACACACACACACTATAGTAAGGCTGCCCCCTAGGGACCATCTCAACAAAACCCAGGTCCTGTGTATCTCCCTCCCAACACCGCCCCTCAAAAGGCACTACCATACCATGCTCCTGCTCCCTTTAATTAAAAAGGGAACAACAGCCAGGACGCAGCCAGCCACGCGGTCAGCCGGATATGAAGGGGAGCAGCCGAACCCCCCAACCCCTGGCTTAGATGTATCAGTTACTGTAATTGCAGCGCCCTTGGGAGTAGCCAGCCTCGGACAAAGCCGTCTGAGGTCGGAAACCGGGGAGGGTGGGGGGCTTGCCAAGGAGGGCGGCAGTGGTGGAGGTGGTGGTGGGTTGCTGTAATGTTGCGCGTCCCTTGAAACCTAATAGAGGGACGCCCGACACAAACAAGCCCTGCCGGAGCTGGCGAGCTCACCTCCCTTAGCCCTCGCGGCCCTCCTCTCCTTCCCCTTCTCTTTCATGCATTGAGGGGAGCTCTCAAGTGGACTATTGTACTTTCCTACTAAGTACAAGCCAGCAATCGACCCCTTGGCCCTTGCTTACCTATGGTGAGGTTTCCGTAGCCCAGGGCAGAGAGCCTTCTCTTATGGATGTTCAAGAAGTGCACAGCCTCCGACATCACGCCGTTGCACCACAGCAGAAGATTGGTGAAGACGGCGTGGATGACACCGAATCTGACAGGGGAAACAGTCATTATTAACCATTTAACCCATTAAGACCTAAGGTCGATTCTATGAATGCCTTCTAAATCAGTAGTTCTCAAACCTTTTCGTGTCAAGGACCCCCAAAAGGATCCCCAGAAGAGAAGATTTGTGTTAAGGAGTAGTTTTGACGCATTCCTGAGCCAATAGGCCTAATCTGATGACCGGCTGCGCTTCCGGCGCTTCCGACTCAAAAGAGACTCTTTGAGTCTCCTACCGGAAGCGCAGCCGGTCATCAAATCATTGGCTTAGAAATGCGTCAAAAACAAAAACAAACTCCATGAATTGTGTCATGGTCATGGGGTGTGTAATTGATAGAAAATAAGTAATTTTTTGGGTGAACTACTCCTTAAACCGTAAACAAATGTCTAGTTCAGAAGGATATAATGGTATGTGTCAGTTCATGGCCGACAGATTTGATGCACGCTGTGTGGCCACATGAATGCGAGGTGTTTGCATGATGACAGTGACATCAAAGCATAATGATCGATGCAGGCAACAGGAGAAACAACACTCGCTGAATTCTGAATTTAGGCATGTCATGGTCACAGTCACACGTTTCTTACCTCTCAAACGTTTCAAAGGTTTTGATGATATCCTTGATGTGAAACCAAAGAAAATGCACCTAAGATAAAAGTACGGAATGAATGCATGTGCGTTAAAATATGTGAAAGAGAAATAATTACTCCAACTACATCTCTATAATTACATATTTTATCACCACTGTAAACATGCCCAGAAGAATAACAATTACAACATGATATGTGGTTACACTCAAATCACAAGGTCTATATATTGTGCAGTGGTGGAAAGTAACTAAGTACATTTACTCAAGTAGCCTACTGTACTTAAGTACAATGTTGAGGTATTTTTACTTTACTGGAGTATTTCCAATTTTCAATCATTTTACTTCTACTTCTCATAGGCAAATGTTGTACTTTTACTCCACTATAATCATTTAAAACTTTGTAGATTTTTATTATTATTACAAAACCACTTATTGGCATACATACTTTTTCAAATGATTTTTTCCCCACATTTTATACATTTGAAAACTTGTGAAATTAGTACTTTTTTACTATTTTATACTTTTGTACTTTTACTCAAGTGCATTTTTGAATTGAATTTTGAATGCCAAACAATGGCAATAGGATATTGATAAATGTGAGTACTTCTTCCATCACTGATATTGTGAGAAGTTTGGAAGTAAAGTATAGGAGGATGGTAAACTTACCTGTGCTATGGTGTGAGTTGCATGGATGACAGGGTAGACCCCAAGCACAGCCGACACACACGACTGATAGCCCACATAATACCCAATACGGAACGCATCCATTATCAGTGATAGGAGAGCAAGCAAAGATAAACCACCTGCCAAGAAAAAATAAAGAACATATTCATTATCACTGGAGCAATGAAACTAAATACTCCAAATTAAGCACATGGCTGCATCACTACTAAACCAAATTGTTTTGTTCCCCTCATTTGGTTAGCTATAGGCCCTGAGCTTTCAGGACAAAATAATTGAAAAGTGAAAGTTTTGTTTACTTTTCAAACATTTCCTCTCACATCGATGAGTAATTAAAAGCATTATTGGGGCATCTTTTTTGGATACTGTTGGTGTTGGGCAGAAACCTTGT
This sequence comes from Gymnoscopelus braueri, assembly GCF_963280865.1. NCBI lineage: Eukaryota > Metazoa > Chordata > Actinopteri > Myctophiformes > Myctophidae > Gymnoscopelus > Gymnoscopelus braueri. Next base: position 39,803,869 of record NC_137612.1, on the reverse strand, counting down.
AACTCCAAATTTCAACTTTTTTAGTTTTTTCGTAAATTAATGTCCTAGGCTACTTCATCAAACAAGAGCACACTGTAGATCGGCTATTTTCATTATTATGTTAAATCGTTTAGAAATATATATAGGCTATAATACCTATACAAAAGAAATGGTTTGGGACTTACAAGGTTTCCAACCAACAGCAGCAACGTTATAATGGGCAAATCAACATTTTACGCATGTAGGCCTACTGGTACTGAGTGCGCAAACTTGTGCCAAAAAAAAAACCCAGCCAAAGCTCACTTCTTATCCAGCATGTCGTGGCGTGCACGTCCTTCTCCGTCAGCCGGCGGCTCTTCTTCTGCCGGTCCTTCATCAGGATGTACCACAGCATCCACATGAGCTGCAGGATCATCAGGCAGGTGATGAAGGACAGCAGGTGCTCCTCCTTGACCGTGGGGCCGTGGTGCGCGATGGCCAGCATCAGGGCCACGCCAATCAGCAGCACGTTGGTGCCGTACTGGCCGCTCAGGATCTCCGCGTTCTTCCGCGGATAGTGGCCGTCCGACCAGTTGAGCCTCAGCTTGGCGATCATGGTCTTGTCGTTGTGCTCGGAGCTGCCGGACGAGGAGGACGAGCTGTGGCAGTACTTGTTCAGACACATGATATCCAGGCCACCGTTCGAGTCCACCATGATGATCGGCCCCCGAAATCTTTTTAAGAGTCCCCAACCACCACCAACGCGCACACACAGTTCCCCACCAAAAAGAGAAGAGAAAAAGTCAATTCCGTGGCGCTTATAAGTGCATTTCAGGGGAGGCCGGTGGGTGCGTAACCCGTTGCCACAAGGTGGCGATTCAGTCGGATACGCGCCGTGCCAAACATGCTCATTCAATCCTCATGGAGCTGGCTCAGTGCTCACAGCGTACGTTTCAATGTCGCTTGTTTCTGAGAATGGATTTATTTGATGGATCATGCCGTTGTCATCTTGTATCACACTCACCGAGCCGAACTGAAATATCTTTATATCTCGATCCCGTCCGTATTCCGACTCTCGCTGAGTCACTAGAAAATGAAGGATTGTGTTTCAGTCCTTGGTGATCCTGCAACCTGCAGCCTTCCTGATCCTGGAGCGGACATGTGTCGCTGGAATGAATGAATGGGCTGGATGTGCCAACGATTCATTGAGGCTAAAGACAATATAAATGTATCATAAAAAAAAACTTTGTTTACATTAAGTTAAAGAAAACATGTCTCTGAACACTTGCTATGAGTTTGATTTTTTTTTTAATAAATAATTGACCGTGATATTTTAGAATAGCGGAATAACTGACCCATATAGATGGGAACTATCGACACCCCAATAGGGTTGGTTGTTCCAGTGCGCTCACCATGTCTAAAGTGAAATTGTGGCTTTTAGGTTTGAGATTTAAGTAAAAGACACGACCAACAGTTCACAGACAGATCCAAGTTATTAACTTTACATTTGTTGTCATAATTGAGCAAGTATTTATTTAGTAATCGAGTAAAAAGCAAAAAGGGTCACAACCTACCCCACCCTCGGCCCTCCCCTATAGCTTCCACTCTCAGATCCACTTAGCTCTCTCCAGATCCAAGTTTGGTTAAATCCTTTCAAGTGACTATCGAGTGTCAGGCCTATATAACATGCATGGCATTTCACCAAGGTGAGATTTGTGTTTATTTGTTATTTTTTTTATAGGTGTGAGTTGAGAGCAATCGGCCTGACTCACAACAAGAACAAGCGCTCCAAACACATCTTTACTGTATGTCTTCTTGTCTCACCGTCTCATTGGCTCTCCTGTCTTCGGTTCTTCTTTCGTCTTTTTTTCCACTTTCCTCGTTATGGTGAAAGACGTCTTGCTTCTCAAGGGTGAAACAAGCGAATCACATTTCATTTAGTCCCAATTCACAAAGGCTTCTTGTGAGTGGGCCCACCGAGGCAGAACATGTTAGCCATCCAAGCGCAGCGTGTCCATGGACATGCCTACAGGCCTATAGCCAACATCTGCTTTAATGTATAGCTCTGCCTATATATGTCTATAGACGAGTTAAATCAGTGGTTTTCACAGTGGGGTCCGGGGACCCCGAGGAGTCCTTGAGGGGGTTTCCCCAACGAAATTAGATAATAATAGCAATCAACATCACTTTTACCACTTGAATTGTATTTTATGCTTTGGTTATATATATTTTTTAAATACTTTTTGAAAACTCTTTTGTGAAAGATAAACGTTATCAAAACATTTATGGGGGGCCCTGGCAAAAACATGTTTTCTGATGGGGAGTCCACAGCCAAATACATATCAAGTTGGGGGTCCTTGACATGAACATTTTTGAAAAAAAACCCCACTGAGTTAATCACTAGCCTATATCAACAGTGGGCCTATGCTGCTGATAATCACATTTAGTGGGGCGCTGATTGCAGCGATATAGGAGACAATGCACTGGACATGGGGCAATAAAAAATGGCACTTTTCAATCAAGTTACAACATTGTAATATGTCATTGTCAATTGCGATATTAACTGTAATGTAAATTAAAGACTGAAATCTGCAGTTAGTGAAATTGATACATGCTTCACAATGGCTCCCATTCTATTTAAACACACTCCTCTCTGGATTCCTGGGGGCCAGGTCAGCCACAGTCCCAGCATCAATGACCAGTGTTTCCCAAACAGTGGGTCGGGACCCATGTTTGGGTCGCAGACCAATTTTTATGGGTCAAGTAAATATCCCCCTTTTTTTCTCGTTTACTACATTTTTTTTTGTCTTTTTCAAGATTTTTAAAAAGTTTAAGCAAACAAAATCACAACTTGTCATCAATTAAAAATAATTCCAACAGTTCCAAAAGTATTTAATAAATACAATTAAAAAATCAAACAATAGAAATAAATAAAAACAACGTTCAGGAAGTAGCCTAATGAAAATAGCAGATCTACAAGCTCACAACGCGGTGCGAAGCCACAGTTGTGAGCTTGTAGATCTGCTATTTTCACTAGTTTGGGTCCCAGGATTTTGATTATAATTACAAAACATATTAACCACTTTATCATATCTAAACTTTAGCCTATCTAAAAGCTCACAATGTGTCGCTGTGAGCTTGTAGATCTGCTATTTTCAACATTCTACATAATGAGTACTTTTACTTTTGGTACTTTAAGTATATTTTGATGCAGATACTTTTGTACTTTTATTCAAGTAGGCCTAGATTTTGAATATGGGACTCAGAGTATATCTACATTGCAGTATTGATAAAAAAAAAACAGACTTATCCAAAACACTTTGAAAACGACTGCATGTCACCTTTTAGTGCATACCTGTCCCTTCACGATTAACAAACAGTGAGGTGAAGAAGACCTGCTAGGCCACGCGTCTGTTGTCAGGACAATGCAGGAACAGTATGGAAACCATGATTATATCACCCCCATGGGAAAAGCCCTTTCTTTATCACCCACTCAATGCTTTCAGTGCTGGAGGAGTTATTGAACAAATCTCCTTTTCTCATCCTACATCATCTTTGATATGGATCTCCTGGGTCTGAAATAAAGATTGAATTGAATATCTTTTCTCAACCTATAACATCGTTGCTGTCAGGCAGAAACCTCTTATCTCCACGTTATAACTTTTTATGTTTTCTTTGTAAATTAATGTGCCGCTTTGTTGTATTACAGTGTCACACACAAATAGAAAACATATAGCAGATCTACAAGCTCAAAACTTGACATGCATTTTTTGAGCAAGTAGATCTTCTATTTCTGCTATTTTAGAGGGGGGAGGTTAAGTACATGTGAAAATGATTACGTGTGTCAGTGGGTTCTATAAATATTGAACCAATGGGAAGTATTAACAAGAGCTTGTGTCTAAGTACTAACTGCATTGGGTCCATTGGAACACAGGTTCCAGTTTGGGAGATATGAGGTTTCCACCCGGAACTTTACAGCTTGTGAACAGCACATGTGTAACCTTTGCCCTTCATATATAGTGTGTAATAACATATCAATAGCACATCATTGCTGCGACAGAGGAACAGACAATATGGTTTAAAGAAAAATAAAAACTAATCCTGAAATAGCTCTCAGGATAAAAGGTGAAAGATGAGCTTGTTATATAATTTGCCATGTGATCTTTCAAACCTAGAATCAAACTAATGAATAACATACACCAGCAGATGCGACACATTCTGTACTAACCCAAACCAGACTTGTTTTGGGGGTTATTCCAACGTTGACACTTGTTTAATGGATGTGTCATCATCACAAGAGGTAATACAGGTCAAGTTAAATGTCAAGGCATTAGATGAAAATTTTCAAGGGAAAGGGTTAGAATTACTGTTAATCTTTTGCAGAAAATGCCTTACAAATGCTAATGAAATGCTTTAATCCAAAGTAGAAGAAAAGGGACTCATGTTGGGTTCACAAAGCATGCATTTTCTGGATACATTCAGCTGTATGAAAGTGTAGTGAAATCAACTATAGATAAAGAAATCCAAAATACTGCCAAAAATCAGCAATAAAAGTTTATTCAACAAAAGGTCCAGACATTTACTATGACTATAAGTTGACATCAGCTTTCTGAGTAGCAAAAGTGGGCATCATGCACACATTCAAAAATAAATTAACAGCTTTAGCTTATCAGTAAAAATATAAATGGCAAAATACTTCTGTACAAAGAAAAGAAACATTGTAATGAATTCATTAACAGGACCGTTAGTTAGTCCCTCCCATAGGCTGCTGGAGCTGCAGAACCACAGATAAGAGATGAATATATTAGTGATAGTAAGTAAAATAGCTAACACATTAAATTCCAAAATGTCTTAGAATTCAAAGAAGACACCTGATCTCAAGACAAGAGCGTGCAAAAACACAGGGCATGCAGCATCCATTGAGTTACTGTTCTTTTTTGTTTTTGAGCCATCACATTTCTCACCTTTTAAACTTCACCCAAGTAAAGAGATGAGCATCACCACACCCATGAACTGAGTGAAAAGAATGAATGGAGTGAAGAAGGACCACACCGGCCACAGGGCTATGTTGAAACTGTCAACAAAGGACAAATAAACGGACATTATGCACTGTCACTACACTTTGAAATACACTTGTGTTGTGTCACTACAGTACACAATCATCGCAATTCATATGCCAATATTGTCATAGCTCCGACAGAAATGATAGGTAGGTATTGTTTACCCCAAACAGTCAACTCATTAAAAAAAATCATAATATTCAAATGAATATGTAATGACAGCAAAGTACGATCTGAAATCCTATATGATTAATGATAATGATTAATTAAGGATGTGATTAACTACAAATCTCATCTCCTTTCCAAAACTGATTTGAAAGAACCTGTAGCCTATCAAAACTAACGTCACAGGCAGCTAATAGAAGATGTTCATTATTACAAACATGTAGCATTGCAGAATGAACAGCATGCCAGATTTGAAAATAACATGTGTTGGGTTTTATTTAGTGATCATTTTGGTGGCCTTTTTACTTGCCACTCCGCCAGTCCAGAGCACACTGTAGGCTACAAAGTACATACAATACAGATTGTCTGCACTCTAGACTATACCATACATGGGCAACTGGCGGCCCGGGGGCCACATGCGGCCCCCACATTCACTTAATGCGGCCCGCCACACTGATATATTACTGATTTCAGCTGTTACAATTTCAAACATGCAATCATGACCCGCTTTAATTACTTTGTCTATAGCTTAATGACTAGTATTAAAATTCTATTGTCTTTTTTTATGTCCAATGTATTTGTATTTAAGTTCATAAAGTTAACATAAGTATAACTAAATGCCTTTGAAATGAAATAAAAATGTTACTATTCAGGATTCCAATTCAAAAATAGAAAAAATAGCAGATCTACAAGATCAAAATGTGTCGCACTGCGACGCGTTTTGAGCTTGTAGATGGCCTTTTTTTGCTACTTTTGTGTGACATAGAATGGTGAAGTACGGCATTCATTTACGAAAAAAGGTTAAAATACAGAGGTAAGAGGTGTCTGCCCGACAGTATGTGCAATGTGGCCCTTTCCAGCATCAAACTTGCCCACCCCTGCTCTATACTCTAGTACTGGATAACATTTTGGTCAGAGAAAATTGTTCAAAGATGGTAAAATTACATCCAGGTCAAATTTGGCCAGAAGTCCACCTGCTAACCAGCTCAGTGGCCTTGTGGTTAGAGTGTCCGCCCTGAAATTGGGAGGTCAGGGTTCAATTCAACGGCCGGGTTATACCTGAGACCCAATGCCTCTGCTTGGCAGTTGGCACTGCCAACTTGGCAGTGGCACACAGGTTGGATTGGGGTTAAGTCCCTACTACATACTGGCGTCATGTCCAGGGGGTGTACATGTACATCAAGCTGCCTCAGGCTGCAGAAACAGGAGCTAGGCTCCTGCCTATCTGCCTATAGAGCGTCGCAGTTCCCGCCCACTTCCGGGTTTTTCGTGGTGCCGGAAGAAAAAACTCAATGCATTTTTCCATTGACATTTCCAAAAATATTTATATCTATTAATTTAAGCCTCGAATCAAGCCATCATGACATGACATGAATCATGACCATAAAAGTTTTTTTTCTGTGATTTTATTTTATTTTATATTTCATTATATGATATACTATATTTAATAAATACCCTTTGTTTTGCCGTTTTCAACAAAAAAAAATCACAGAATCAAACGTTTTATGGTCATGATTCATGTCATGTCATGATGGCTTGATTCGAGGCTTAAATTAATAGATATAAATATTTTTGGAAATGTCAATGGAAAAATGCATTGAGTTTTTTCTTCCGGCACCACGAAAAACCCGGAAGTGGGCGGGAACTGCGACGCTCTATAGGCTCCTGCCTACTCTGACAACGAGGGTACAACAGGTGTGCATAAGCAGGGGGTATGCGTAAGCAGGGGGTATGCGTTCCCAACGCCAACTGACATCGTTCCCAACAGGCATCGATTTAGGTTTTTGAAAATGTTTTATTAACTAATTACATTCTTGAGCTTGAACATGACAAATTCAACCAGCGGCAATGTGGTCTGGTGGTCTGGTGCGACCAGTGTTCTCGGTCAAAGGACGTTTTTGCCTTGAATTTAGCCTCCAAGGCAGCACTTACTCCCAGGCTATGAGATGACGGTACATTTATTATTAAAATAATGTCTTGGCTCTTTTATATGTTATGTATATTATAATGGTGTGACTACCTCTGCAAACTCTGGGATGATTATCTATTTATTATTAATTGATTAATACTAACGTTTTGAAGACAGTCATTGTGTAACTTGTTTTTAGAGCACAAAAGAGAATACTCTTTTGTTTTGTGAAAGGGAATGAAAACAGTAAAAAGCTAAAAAAAAAACTCACTATTTCTTTACAACTTGGGTCTATAGTTTATATTGAGTTAAAATAGCCAATCTACAAGCTCACAAAGTGTCGCAACGCTTTGTGAGTGTGTAGATCGGCTACTTGTATGTGAATGTTCCACCCAGAATAGGCATGCTGGGGTACAAGTGGTTATCAGGACAGAGCACCGGCAGTTCAGGCTAAAACGATTGTCGTTACAATACCTGCAAGATGCTGCAATGAAGGCTGCTGTGGTGACTGGGGGAATGGCAGGATACTCCTGGTCGTAGTGCTGGATGCCTTTAACCCACTCCAGGTACACAATGCAAAACATGGCCAGCGATAAGCACACTCCAAGAAGCATCAATCCCACATTGAACCACCAACTGACAAAAAAACAAATGAAAGGTTATTATTTTAGCTAGTCACGTTACACACTAGTAAATACGCATAGGTGAAAGGATTGATGTCACGTGAGTGTGCTGGAGGTGCAAATGAAGGGACTTACTGGGTGAATTTGGCTCCTTTTTGTGGGTCGAAAAACTTATATTTGATGTTGCAGTTCCCTGCACTACAATACTTATAAATAATTACAAAATAAATACATAAATATAAAAATATATCACCTTCTAACAAACTCAATAGCAATACCAGTGTTGTTTGCCCCTACAAGACAAACTCGGTGAGGCCCTGTATGTGGGTCTCAAAGAATATATGCCCATGGTTTCAGATTATGCTGAGCAATTATTCATTTTGAAGGAAAACATGGCATTTAAATTTACAGTTCCATGAACAATGTAGCCTTAAGAGAAGGTGTGTGTGTGTGTGTGTGTGTGTGTGTGTGTGTGTGTGTGTGTGTGTGTGTGTGTGTGTGTGTGTGTGTGTGTGTGTGTGTTCAACATCTTCAACACCTTTTAATATCATCACTCTCCAGGATGATATGGATAAAGTCCACATAGTAGGTGATGCCCACAGAGGCTAGGATCCAGAAGATGGAGTGTCTATTAATGCGAGGCAGAGGTTTTACATCTTTCTCCTCTTGGCCTGAAAGATGAGAAAAACAAATAAATGTTCAGATTGTGGGAAGCTGACAAACATTGCAGTTCCAAAGAAAACATTTTGAGCAAAGCTAGCGGAATGACAGTATCAATATCACGATTATTTCAAACTTTTGCCTCGTTTACGATTAATTATTAATTATTTGTAAAATATAGTGAAACTAGCAGATCTACAAGCTCACCTGTCGCATCGAGACATGACACATTGTGAGCTTGTAGGCTATTTTGAAGTATTGTCACTTTTTGTCAATTTTTGAACGCCACCATTGCACAAAAGTACTGTGTATAATACTATAATATAGGGCGTAAATGCTTTATCAGACTAAATCAATTTAGTGAATAATAAAACAAAAATAACATTTCCGTGCCAATTTGTTGATATATAAGAAAAAAATGTAATTATCACAAAAAACCCTGCTTCTCGATTAATCTATTAATGAACCTACAGAATCAGAATCAAACTTTATTGTCACATTACACAGTAATATGGGTGAAATTCTTAATTGTACAAGCTCATTAATGCAGTTAAAAGATAGAGGTGGAAGTACAGTAAATTGCATTTAAGAGAGTGGCTAATGTACATAATAAGTTAAGGGAAAAATGTGTCTGTAATTAAAACATAGATCAGATCATCTGTACATAAAGACACAGTTCAGTGCACAGTGTCCACAGGCTTAGTTCTCATTCAACAGCCTGATTACCGCTGGATAAAAGCTGTTCCAGAGTCTTGTGGTGCTGCTACCGATGCTCCTCCATCGCTTGCCTGGCCGTGGGTGTCGCAGCGCCTTGAACAGACCATGGCTAGGGTTGAAAATGTCCTTGACGATGCTTCCGGCCTTAGCCACACATCTTTTCTCATGTATGGCCTGGAGAGGGGGAAGCTCACCGCCCACGATGCACTGCGCCGTTCGCACCACTCTCTGTAGTACCTTGCGTTCGGCTGTGGTACAGTTTCCAAACCAGGCGGTGGTGCCACTCATCAGGATGCTTTCGATGGTGCTGGTGTAGAACGCCCTGAGGATGCGGGGGCCCGGCTCACTCTGAACTTTTTCAGACGCCGGAGGCAGTAGAGCCGTTGTTGGGCCTTTTTCACCACCTGTGTGGTATGTGTTGCCCACTTGAGGTCCCTCGAAATTTTTATTCCGAGGAACTTGAAGTCCTCGACTTGTTCCACTGCAACACCATTGATGTGGATGGGTGCGTGCTCTCTCTCTCCCGCCTTCTGAAGTCCACGATGATCTCCTTGGTCTTATTGACGTTGAGAGCAAGGTTGTTCTCCTGGCACCACTGTGTCAGTGCTCCGACCTCTGCTCTGTAGGCCGTCTCGTCATTATTGTCAATCAGGCCCATCACAGTCGTGTCATCCGCATACTTGATGATGACATTTGAGCTGTGTGTGGCTGCGCAGTCGAAGGTGTACAGGGAGTAGAGGAGAGGGCTCAGCACACAGCCCTGGGGGGCTCCTGTGTTGAGGGTCAAGGGGTCTGATGTAATGTTGCCCATTCTCACCACCTGACGTCGGCCCGATAGGAAGTCCAGTATCCAACTGCACATGGACGAGTGCAGGCCCAGGTCCTTGAGTTTAGTATCCAGTCATGATAAGGTAAAACATTTCGGTTTCGATATAGTTTCGGTGAATTGCCCAGCCGTAGTGCGAACTACGAAGGTTCACAAAGTGAGGACAAGCATGCTTGTTTGAGATAAGCTTACTTTTTGGAGAGCTATTAATCTCTATAATTTAGTGCTTGATTAAACGTATCAAAGCCAGCTGTTGGCTGGTGAAGTGGTCGAGCAGCCAGGCACGTCCTGTCCTGAGGCAGAGTTCAAGCGGTGAACTCAGTGGCCTGGTCAGTTAGCCTATATCTCTTTTTAATCAAACGTTCCGTACTGTACTACTTGGCTTTTTTGGACACACTATAGCCTGGGCCTGGTGCTTGCCAAGCAAAGGTCCAACTAGCCGATCCATCTTCCAGGAATTTTGGACATCTTTCAAATCTCGACAATGCGGCAATCAAACAAAAAAGGGATGAGCACTCTACAAACTGCTGGGTCTGGTGGGTTTATTATGCATATCACTTTACGTCGGCTGATGTTATATTGCTGGTGTTGCTGCTAGCTGGACACAGGGTTTTGCGGTCCAAAACAATCAAGAATTGGTGGATGGATGCCCGGTAACCATGGCTGTATTAACCCATTCAAACCGGGAACGCATCTGTGTAATCACTTTATCCATATTTTATACTTTGGCTATTCAAAAATAGCAGATATACAAGCTCGTAGCTATGAGCCTGTAGATCTGCTATTTTGATAATATATATACTTTTTTAAAGGGAACATTTGTAACTCAAATCTTTCTGGGGGGGGGTCCCTGGAACAAAATATTTTGAGATGGTGGTCCGCGGCCAAATACATATCATTTTGCGGGTCCTTGACATGAAAAAGTTTGAGAACCACTGATATTATAGCAACATACGTTTTTTAGAAAACGGTTAGGATTTAGAAGACATTTGCAGAATCCCCAGAAGCAAAGATTTGAGTTAAAAATGTTTGCTTAAAAAAAAAGATATATATATTCAAAGATTTGCACACATTTTTCCACTATTTTTCAAAAATAGCAGATCTACAAGCTCGTAGCTATGAGCTTGTAGATCTGATATTTTTGAATAGCTAAAGAAATCTTAAAATGACAGATGCGTTCCCGGTCTTAATGGATTAAGAGAACAGTTAACAGGCTGAAGATGAGACAATTGTCTACTGCCAAGAAAGGCTGAAGAGGCCCTCCGGGTCTCTTCATTCAGCCTGTCAATGTGTGCAGCTCACGAGATAGCACAAACTACTCATTACTTATTAAGGGCAAGAGTATTTCTGGATATGAACTGATTCAAACTTTGTAAAATGATACGTCAACTCCAACCGGTACAGTTCAGATTCTGAATATAAACTTGGCAGGCAAACCATAACCAAGATACTGCAATGGTACCTTTAACAGTGGTTCTCAAAGTGGGGTCCCCTCAGGGGTCCCTGAAAATTGTTAACCACTTAAATCCTCTAGACTAAGTAAAGACCACTTTTTTCCGTTCTCTTCACCAAAAATAGCTGAGCTGAGCTCAGCTTGCAGATCGGGCTATTTTTGTCGAATGTTGCCACCAGAATAGGCATGCTGCTGATGAAATGAAAACATTTTAACACAAATCTTGTATGGGGGTCCAACAACCTGGCACAACATATTTTCAGATGGGGGTCCACGGCCAAATATACATATTAATTTGGGGGGTCCTTGACATGAAAAAGTTAGAGAACCACTGACATAATAATTAGTAGTTAACAATGCAATATTGTCAATGGCACAATAGTGTCTACTAGCCAACTGATGTTTCTTACAACATGATAATGTTATTTATGAGCGTCTTCTATCTCTTCCTGGCTACTATGGTCAGCGATGTAACTAAGTACATTTGCTCAAGTACTGTACTTAAGTACAATTTTGAGGTATTTTTTACTTTACTGGAGTATTTCAAATTTTCAATACTTTTACTTCTACTCTCAGAGGACATATCAGAGGCAAATATTGAAAACTTTAGTTTAGTTACTTTGTAGATTTGTATTATTATTACAAAACATAACTTCACTTCAGCCCCATATACATTTCGGCCATTTGAAAATAGCTGTTGTGAGCTTGAATAAATGTATGACTATTTTCAAACAAGTTTTATACATTTTTGACATTTGAAAACTGGTGAAATTGGACATTCTGCATAATGAGTACTTTCTACTTTTGGTACTTTTAAGTACATGTTGATGCCAATACTTTTGTACTCAAGTACATTTTGAATTCCTGACTTTTACTTGTAACAGAGTATTTCTACATTGCAGTATTGATACTTTTACTTATTAAGTAAAGCATGTGAGTAGAGTACTAATTTGTCCACCACTGGTTGCTAACTCCAGCAGCTAACTAACATTGCATTCTGTCTCTTACTCTTCTCGCCACGGTCATCATCACATTGTGCTCCTTGTAGGAGAAACTCCGCGTCTCTTTGAAATCTGTTGCGCAGATTGACCAGCTCACTGTCGTTCATCATTTTCCTTAATGTTATGATAGTTCCTGAAGAGCTGTCTGTCTCCTTTGATTTCCGAGCAGATCTGTGTTTGGTACTGTTGGGGATTTGGTACAAGATTCAACCGATGGCACTTCCTGCTTGTGTCACGTTAGTGCCATTACGTGACGCACGTTAGTGACGCACATTTCAATCGACGGTTGTAGTTCTTTTTTTGGGGGGGGGAGAGTAGGCACCTGAGAAGTTTGGGCAGTGGGCACCTCAATGTTAAATTCTGCCTATATCTTTTTAACCACTTGTCTTAACCCCATATGGGTAACCGGAGACCCTCAGGGCTCAATACTAGGGTGTTTTCTGTTTTCTGTTACAGTGGGGAAAGCTTTCGCTGAAAATAACCGATCAACAAGATCACAATGTCACCTTGTGAACTTGTCGATCTGCTATTTTCAGGAAAGCTTTCCTCACAATACTAATGCTGGGGTTTAGTGGTTAAATGTAAAAATAAAAAGAACAAATGTATGCTTTGAAAAATGGTCTGAAATAAGTATATATGATTTGAAGAACATGCTTGAACATTTTATATTTAAGGCCTAATATTTCAACAATATATAGCCTGTCATTATGGGCATAAACAAGAAGTTGAAAGGTAAATTTAGGGCTGATAATTGTGTGCTGTGCAGTATGCGTGTATACTTTACAATATTTCAGACCATTTCCCAAAGCATAGGCTACTTTTAATTCAGCCAATTTCACATTGAGGTGCCCAGTCTGTATCATCTGGGAGCAGCTGACTGCAGCTTTATTATCTACATGGTTAAATCACATTCATTAATTGTGTGGCTTTCATCCTATACTTAAGTGTAATGTTAAGCTGTTAAACTGCACCACATACAGGTATGATTCAATACAACATATTGGAACAATACTGTAAATTAAAACACTGACCTAGTAACTTTATTAAATTAAAACGTATACCACACAATAGTACACCTATTCTGCAAAGTTAAAATGCCTCATGCATGTTGACAATTAATAGGAAAACAATCAAACTTTAAGTTAGCCTACATATAAGATCCAGTCCCTAACTCAAGGAAACACAGATATTGTAAGCATACCTGTTTAGACTAGCCTCTGTTTTGACTAGACTAGACTATCTATTGCCTTGAAACCCCTTAACAGACCATGCAGTGATTCTCAAACGTGTTCATGTCAAGGACCCCGAAATTAATATGTAGCGCATTTGGCCACGGACCCCCATCTGAAAATATTTAGTGCCAGGGAGGGACCCCCCCCCCCCCATACAAGATTTGTGTTGTTAAAATCATAAAATGTTTCAAAACATTCTTTCCAGATTTGTGAAAATTGTTGATGTAGCAGCCTACTGTATATTGGGTTCAAGTGGTTAAACTGAATTTGATGCAAAATTAACTCATTTTGATGGGGACACCCTGGAATTCCTCTCAAGGACCCCTGGGGGTCTCCAGACCCCTCTTTCAGAACCAGTGCAATAAACTACACCAATTGGGTGTAAAAAGAAAAGACAGGCAAGAATATCACATTGCATGGTCAGTGAGGTGCAACCATAGGAAATCCCATCATGCAAACATTCACATATCTCTCTCATGAGCTATGCAGAATGCAACCTAGTCAGCTATTAGTGTCTTATCTTCGAATATATCATTTACACACTGTTGGCAATAACTTGACTCTACAGAAACCAGTGGTTTTGTCCAGGCTAAATTGGAGGCACACAGGTTTTATGAAAGTAGAAAAGTGGGTCATCATGCAGAGTAATTAGTTTCTACTACTTTGACAATAACAAAGGTTGTGAATAATTGTGTACTGTAATATATATGCACAACATAAGTAAGTAAGTAAGTACATTTTATTTGTAGAGCGCCTTTCACAGACATCAGAGTCACAAAGTGCTTCACAACAATAAAAGCAGAACATAGGCTATCAGTAAAAAATAAAAAGGCAAAATACAACAATCAGCATTTAACCAGTCAGCCGGTAAAAATCAAGAAATCAATACAGGATTATGTTGCAACACAAACTCACTAAGATTGGTAATCATAAAAGGCTATGTAAAGGCCTGTTTAAATAGGTGAGTCTTTATAGGTTTTTTAAAAAGGTCCACAGAGGCCACAGATTTTAGGTGGAAGGGTAGATCATTCCATAGCCTGGGTGCAAAACTAGCAAAGGCTCGATCACCTTTAGTTTTTAGTTTTGTGGGAGGAACAACCAGCAGGGCTTGGGATGAGGATCTCAGAGACCTTCTGGGCACATGAGGTTGGAGCAGGTCACATAAATATGGAGGTGCCTGGCCATGGAGGGTTCTGTGTGTGATTACAAGAATCTTAAAATGTATTCTAAAATTAACTGGGAGCCAGTGCAAAGAGGCCAGGACGGGTGTGATATGACAGGATCTCCTGGACCTGGTCAGTAACCTGGCAGCAGCATTCTGGACCAGTTGCAGGCGGTCTAATGACGATTTTTGGAGACAGGTAAAAAGGGAATTACAGTAATCTAAACGTGATGATATGAATGCATGGATGATCATTTCTAACTCCGGGTATGAAACAACTGATCTTAGTTTGGCGATATTGCGAAGGTGATAAAAGCAGGCACGGGAGACAGAATTTACATATAAATAACGCCAAGATTTCTAGGATTAGAGCATATATTTGTTTTTAAAGACCCAAGACGGTCGGCAACATCAGCAGCAACCCTATCTGGGGCAACGATTAAAACTTGGGTTTTTTCTTCATTTAATTGAAGAAAGTTGCTGGCCATCCAGTTCTTGATGGCAGATATACAGTCATGCAATTTGCTGATCATATCCATTTTGTCTGGTTTGAATGAACAATATAATTGAATATCATCGGCATAACAGTGATAAGAGATACCTATGAAGCTGTTTATGATGGGTCCTAGGGGAAGTAAGTAAAGGGCAAACAGGATTGGACCTAGCACGGAACCTTGTGGAACACCACATGTCAGTGTAGTGGATTCGGATGAATATGGACCAACGGCCACTGAGAAGCTCCTGTCCGATAGATACGACTGGAACCAAAAAACATACAATATTTACTAATCAAACATTATGTTGGTATTTGTATTAGCCGATAAGTCTGTGTATATTAGCTGATAATATACCTATGCTATTCATGATCAGGGGATTTATTAGTTATTTTTCATTAACTCAACATATTCTCTGAAAAGGATTTTGGTGGTTTGTTCTGCCGGTCAACTTCAGGTGGTTTTAGATGAATATTTTATTTGCAACATGTCTTTCACTGTTTTAAATGTGTCCGAGACTTCTTTTTTTATTACCATTTGACGTGACCTATAATCTATAGTTGACTTGGATTAAAAATGTTGATTTGCTCTTCATTCATGACATGTCGTTTCTGCCAAACGGTATTAGAAGCTATACATTGAACTCTTCTCTACATTAGACTTTGACATGCCACCATTTATTGCAGCAGCTAGCTAATACAAGTCTGTTACTCATGCCTACTATTAGGAACATAAATGTTTACCTATGTGTTCCCCTTATCCATGGTAGCACAATCAACGTGACAAAGTGGATAAAGTTTGCATCGCTAGCTGCACATTAAATGAGCTGTTAACACAGTAGCTGATACAGTATATTGGGTGCATACACTTCTAACCTCGTCTTGAAATGCAACGACCAATTGCCTGCTATTGTGGTCAAAGGTACAGTGCTACCTTGAGTTTTTGTTAGGAACCTGTGGGGTCTGGACACAAAGAAAGAATAAAGTCATCTCGAGGGCTTTAGTGGGGCCAAAAAACACAATTTTAATACTAGCAAACCTGACTAAACAGCTACACTAATACCCAAAGTATGCAATATACAATTACAGGTAAGCAGTGTGTGATGAATGAGGATCAGTGTTAAACCATCTGGGATTAGCAGAGCTTCATAAAGCTGGAGAAGATTTCCTCCCTGTTGCTCACGTGTGTGTGCGTGTGTGTGTGTGTGTATGACCATGTCTTGTGTGTTGAGCAAAGAGGCTGCTCATTCTAGCGGTAGGAAAAATTAGACAGCATTAAAACTTCACCTGAGGCTGACACCAAAACGTTCCTGCTTCTATGGCGCTTCTGTGTCCCCGGCCAAGTGAGCCCCGTTCGGGGTGCCGAGGAATGTGCATTAGCCCCGTCCCGTGTGAGAGTCAAATTCACCTCAGGTGCACCTCTCCCTCGTCCCTTCCCCCCGTATCCAACATCCAATCCCACAGATAAGGTGCCGTTTCCCAGCCTCACTGTGGGGCTCTGAATGTGAAAGAGAACCACTGTCCAACCACAATTGGCATATTATCCACATAAAGTGACACATCCTAGTGCAATTTGTGCACGTGTATGGGATCCACTGCCATCAGTGCTAAGGGATGGGATGATATGAAAATTTCATGTCACGACTATTTGTGGCCGAAATAATTGCGATTAATATCATGAAAATATCCTTAAAACTCTTAAAATGCCACTTTTGTTAACCACTTGCAAGCTCACAACTTGTAGATCTTCTATTTTTGGCAAAGAGATTTGGTGTTGATGGAAAAGTGGTCCAAGTACAGAGCCAACTCATGTCCAGTGTAAGGATAATAAGTTTAGACCCTCCAGAAAAATGCGTTTATGCGATCGCAGAATTTACCGCATAATCAGCAAAATGGCGCATAATTATGCGGGGGTAACGTTTTTTCAAAAAGGCCGCATCGCATCGCATAATACGCGCATCGCATAATATGCGATGCGCATCGCATAATATGCGATGCGCATCGCATATTTCGCAACTTTTAACATATTTCGCATTTTTCGCATATTGCCGCATATTTCGCATATTGCCGCATATTTCGCAACTTCCTGCAATTTCACCGCATAAAATTGCAAAAAAAACCGCATATTTCATCGCAAAATCAAGGAATTTAGCCCGCATAATCAAGAGTTTTAGCCTGCATAATCAAGGATTTTTGCCCGCGTTTTTCTGGAGGGTCTAAATAAGGATAATTCCTTTAACAGGTCCGTTCATGAAAGTCCTTGCGGTCTTGTTTCCAATGAGGGCCTGTGAGCAATTAGGGGTTAAGAGTCTTGCTCAGGGACAAATTTCATCGACACATTTGCTGGCCTGGCCTGGAATCGTACCTGGGGCAACCAGGGCCTCTGGCTCCCTAGGGGGGCTCACTAACCACTCAGCTATGGCCGCCCCAATGTTTTTATCGTATTACATTTTTTTTTTTTTTCAAAACAATATTAAAAATAAATGAAAAAAATTATCGAAAAAACATGGCCCCCTCGCGTATTAGGAGGGCAGGGTGAGTCACCAGAACCAAGGACGGGTGTTTTTGATGAATCTAACATGTTAAAAATTGAGTTTTAAGTTATAATGGGTTTGTATAGGAAGGGGGCGTGTCTGATAAAATGAATATCAAATATCTAAATAATGAATCAAGCAACTTAAAAACGGTCTGGAGGTCTCACAAAAGCCTGAGTAGACGATAAAATGACCCAAAGTTTTTTTAAAGTGAAATATCCCTTAAGGGCGCGCTCCCACCAAGAGTTGGCTGGCCGCTGTTTGCAGAATCTGCCAATGCATTGTCAATGCAAATGCGTTGATTCACGCAAGAGCAGATTTTTCCGCTGGTCGCGCAGACCTTGCGTTCATCTGCTCTCCGCGACTAAGCATAAAACTGCTGGAGGCAGGCGCTGATTTACTCCCTCTGTCCAATCGGGTGAGTCGAAGGCGGACCGTCTCAAGACTCAGGAAGCAACATGGTGCTCAAGGCAGCAGGCAGTGGGTCCTGAAAGTGAGTGACAGGCGCGACACTCCCGTTTTTTAGAATCCGCTGGCTGCAAAAAACTGTGGCCGCGCACAACCTGCGTTTAACAGCGGCCAGCCAACTCTTGGTGGGAGCGCGCCCTTAAGGGGTTATTGAGGCTGTGTTTCCATGAAGAATTAGCTAGCCCTTTCACAATTTATCTAAAATCTTCTGCATCAAATGCAGAACATTTTGCAGTGATCAGCTGTTTGAAATATTGGAAATGATCCTTCCAATGTGGTCATATAACATTTATTAAAAACATGTATACTAATACTAGTTAAGTAATTATGTATTCTTGGAACCTTAAAATGTTTGACTTTCCTCACTTGAGATTTGTTCATAGTATTCAAAGTACCTTTGTAAAATCCTGCGCTTTCAACTATTTAAAAATAATATAATAACATAGAAGACACAATTTGGGGAGATTATTTAATAATCAACATCACCTCGTCAAAAACATTAAGAAGATTATACATATGTATATGACAGAGGACTTTAACATTAAAATCTGGGCCTTGTTCCACCAATGTGAAGACTAGGTTTGATTCCTCCAGTGCCTCCGGTTTGGCCGGGAGCTCCAAGGACACTATTGGCTGTGTGGGAAGCCAGCAGACACAGCAGTGGATGGTGGTGTGTGTGTCGGGACACTAGCGACTCCTACAAGTTGGTCTGTTCAGCAGTGAAAGGAACTGGGAGGGATAGCATGTTGCTGCGCATGCCTTACACCCTCCCAGTTAAACTCCTCACTGGCAGGTGAAAAGAAGAGGTTGGCGATTCCAATGTGTATCGGAGGAAACGCAAGATTGTCTACACCCTCCCCTGAACAAAAAGTAGCGGTTGGCAGTGACAGGGACTATTATACACATGGGAAAGAAATGGTTATCATGGCTTAACTGGGAGAACGTGAAAAAGATCAAAACAGTTGATCAAAAAAGAAAAAGGAACCTCTAGCCTCTGCACAACATGTCATTTGTGAAAGCGTGAACTGAAGAGAGATAGTAAGTCTACTTTACAAGTCTGACTTTGTCTTTCAGAACCTTAAACTTAGGATTTCCATTGATCTTCTTATTGAAAAGTGCCAGCAGATCCTCCTCTTTTTTGAAATTTCCTTCTCCACTGAATGAGTAGTAAGCTGCCAAAACCTGTGAAGACGAACACACAAAGTGCACAATTTGTTTTAGTAAGAGAGTGGCCCAATGCACTCCATAGTTTTTCCATAACAAATGTCTTTATTTATTTGTTTACCAGCGACAGTGCACATTAACCAAGGGTAACCAATGAAATACACTAAAAGCAACTAGTGACCAAAAGATGACATATAGACACTCATAAAAATCTTGTATGATAGGAACGTTTTTTCTTCTTTTTACAATTAACCACTTGAACCCTAGCATCCCTATTCTGGGGGGAGCATTCGTCAAAAATAGCAGATCTACAAGCTCAGTTGCGAGCTTGTAGATTGGCTATATTCACTATTCAGCAAGTCAAAGGTGAAGGCATGACCATTCGGTATGGACAGAGCACTTCACAGGACTTAAGACCACTGCGGAAGGTGGTGGTGAAGGTGGCTGCTGAACGCAGGTGCTTGGGCAGGGCAAAAAGGATTATGAAGGACAAACATCATCCTAGCAACAAACTACCGGTATTTGTGATGAAGCTAAATGGGAAACGCCTGAGAAACCAACAAGGGCTGGAGGCTGAACAAATGCTTTTTCCCAGCAGCTGTCAGAGAACTAAATGAGGACATGGACAAAGAAAATATCAATAAAATACGAAACGGCACTGACAATGACTCTCATTCTATGTATGCATGGACATATGCTGACTCCTTTACACATTCGATTGGGTTAATGACTATCATTTATGTATATGTGCTCAAATCTTTGCACATTCAACTGTGATATTGCTGCTATTAATTAGATATGCATATGCTCTTTACCTGGATAGTTAGATATGTATATGACCTGCATAATCCTGGAACTGCTGCATATTGTTAAGCTAATGTACCTGTCTAAGACAAGATATTATATTTGCTTCTCAATGTACTGTATATATATATATATATTATTTTATTATTTATTCTCCGACTTAAAACATATTTTTGCACAACAAGTCCCAACAAGTGTGACACATGGGACACACATTCAGTAGCTCAACCAGAAAGCCTTACCTTCTTCCTGACTTTCTTCACTGAGAGTCCTTCATCGGGTGCTTGCCTCAGGACGGCCTTGATTGTCCCCTTCCAGTTGAATTTGCCTGCATGTCAGACATAAATGTACAGCTAAGATAAGATGACAAAAGCTGCAGGTCATCTCCTATTGACACCCGGCTAAAGAGACAACACTGCCCCCTTGTGGTTTTACAGTTCACCTAAACCAGTGGTCCAAGGATGCCCAGGGGTCATTGAGGGGGTTCCAAATGGACACTTACAGGTCTGTGACTCTAGTCTTGATAGTCTGAGTGTACCAATGGAACCAAATGGATCCGACCAAATAGATTTGGTTCCATTTTTACGCTCTAAAGAGTTATGGGGATCCTTTAAAAGGTTTGAGAAGCACTGACCGAAACCCATCTGATTACATTACGGTCATTTAGCAGACGCTTTTATACAAAGCGACTTACAACTAGAAAAAGTGCTCCACAGAGCACAGGTGTCAGGTGCCAGGTTAGGTAGGTTATTGTGGCCTCCTGGTGGCGCTATAATAGGCCAATGTGAAAAGGGTGCCATTTTTTCTTGGGCCTTTCACGGCAATCGGACCTTGCATTCATGATTTGAGGCATTTTGTTCCAAAAATGTGTGTTGCTAAATTATACCTGCTGGTGGCGCTATAACAGGCCAATGTGAAAAGGGTGCCATTTTTTCCTAGGCCTAGTGGGAATGTGCGTGCAAAATTTCAAGGAAATCGCATGCTGTGTTCATGATTTGAGGCATTTTGTTTAAAAAAAACCAATCCTGCAAACTTTGGAAGGCAATCTTAACCAATTAGGATGGAATATGGAAAATCGGACAGATCCGTGTTGATCACATGACTATAGAGATACTGTGTACCGATTTGCTTGATGTTTGGATCAAATCTGAAGGAGTACTGTCAAAAAATATGTTTTGCACAAATCGGCCTCCTGGTGGCGCTATAACAGGCCCATGTGAAACATTTGGGGCAGAGGTTCTGAATTGGCATCCAGGGAGTGTGTGTGCAAAGCTTCGCTGCGATCAAGCCAACGGTGCGGGAGATTAGCTGTTCACAGACGGACACACGGACGGACACACACACACACGGACGGACAGGGGGTAAAACATACTCTCTCGCCATGCCTTCGGCCTGGCGGAGACAATAAGTGCATTCAACATAGGTAGGGAACAAAACTACTAATCACCAGAAGTATTTAGTGCATTCTCTTGTAGAACAAGCAACTAAGAGTATACCTAGAGCTAAAGTAAAAGTGCAATATATCAGCTACCTAGTTTCATAAACAAATGAGACAAAATAGGGAAATCAAATGAGCAAGAGCTAAAACAAATAAGTGTATCGAATAAAAAAGATCCAATAAAACAAGAGTTCGTACAACTAGTTAACAACATCTGATGAAATATGGTGTGTGTTTTGTGAAGACTGTACCTTTAGAGGCCGTTTGTTCCTCTGCAACCTCAGCTTCCTCCTCAGACCTCTGGTCAACTGGAAGAAACAGGAATGAAGATTTTCAGTCAAAGAAAAACAAAGTGGAGTAGGGAAACCAGTAAAGAAGTGACTGAATTCATTCATTTGTCTACACTAAGTATGGACAAACCTTGCTCCACCTCCTTGCTCTTCTTCCTCTTCTTTACAGAAGTCTCCTCTTCAGCGTTGTGTCCGTTCAGCTCTTCGTCCTCCTCACAGCTCCTCTTCCTCTTGCTTTTTTTTGCACATGCCTGCTCTTCTTCCTCCTCCTCCTCCGCTGTACCGTTTTCAGCCCTGTTCTTATTCTTCTTGCCGCTCTTCATCTGACGCGCCTCCTTGCGTTCCCGCTTGTTCAGTTTCTTCTTGGCAGCCGCCTCCTCTGATGTGCCGTTCTGCTGCTGACTTCCATTGGTCTGGGCCTGGGCTTCAGCTGCAGCGGGTGCCTGTGTTGTTTCACATGGCTTGGGGGCCTCTGGAGCCTAATGATAATGCATGAGCAGTGAAGTATAAACATGATCAAGAAGGGCTGGGTAATTTAACTGAAAATATATCTAAACCAATATTTAGAACCAATAAACAGACGTAATCTTGCTCAAGTAGGTTCACTATATATGTTCTTATATACACATTTTTTAAAAGCATAAAGTTATTAAATATGTCACAAATGTCTATGTACATTTAGGGTATTTGTCTGTTTGTTTACAAGGCCTAAAAGCCAACAGAAAATAAATGTATATTTTTGTATTCATATGTTCAATACTTAAAACACAATCAAATCGTTACATCGCATTTATTCGTATGACAATTAATCATCAAGTGAAATGTCATGGTTGTGACGGCCCTTAACAGTAAACACTGAACACTGATAAAGAGATGGGGTAGCTTACATTGCTGATTGCTGCTGAGAAGATATCCCATACTTGGTCGTGTAGTTTCCGATCCATTATCTTCAGACTGTTCTTCATCCAGTTCTGGAGAAGAGTTGTGTAAAAATGGGAGTGAAAATTGATCATTACACCAAGACTGTAGGCACTGCTCTCCGCAGAAGAACAATCTCTTAACAAATCACAAATGAAGTAAATACCAACCTGAAACTTCAGCTTCTTTCGTGGGACGTTATCATATGAGCCGACCTGGTTCAGGATATCTTTCAGCTTAGCACTGATGCCCGGTTTGTTCGTGGCACTCTGGATCCTCTGTCAAGGAAGAGTCAGTTAGTGAGACGCACATTTCTGAGATAGGCATGGATACAATTATAAGCATTTTAACTGTTAATGTTGCCTAATCTACATTTTGGCTATCAGGTCAAAATACTTCCATATTTTGTTCATCTTTTCATATCGCCATGAACTTCAATGTTTATCAAATCAGTCAAAAAAGTGGTTCTTTCCACCAATGTTGCTATAATTTATATAGTTTATACAGAGAAATAATGCACATAGTTGTGGAGGGAAAAGGTTTTATGCACAGTAGATCCTCAGTGTTAATTTAACTCCGTCGATCGATTTGGCTCCATTTGTACACTCACTTTAGCCTAACATTAGAGGATTTCACTGTGTTTTCAGAGCAGATAAAGAACTCTCTCTTTCACACACACACACACACAGTTTTCTCTACCTCGATCCATTGCTGCTGCTTCACTTCTCCTTTGTTAGCCTTGGCCGCATAGCCTTTACCTCCATACTTCTGATCTTCACTGATACACTTGACATGATTCCTGTAGTCCTCTCCACTATTTTGTAAAAAACAAAGGTTCAGATACAAATAAAGCAGTTGGAATGCAAGCACAGCAAACATTTTCATGTCCAAGGAGCCCCCCAATATATTTGGCCGTGGAACCTCATCGGAAATTATTTTGGGAAAATAACAGATCTACAAGCTCACTTTTGAACCACTGGAGTATATAGGACGACTAGCTCTGGTCCATAGCGTTAGAAGGATTTTCTGCTTAACGCTATGTTACTTTTTGCCCCCACACCCGCAGGCTGTGCAGCCTCTCGTCTGTAGTAAACAAAAAAAATACACTTTCGCTACTCATCAAAACAAAGACAGTTTTACAATGTTGAAAGCCTACTTTCCTTAGTGGGGACACTCCACCTCACGTCTAAAATAAACTTTTTGGACAGAAAAGAACATATTTCACTGGAAGGGAAAACAATTGTTTATTCCACTGCGCCCCCTACAGATCTGGTCAATGGAAGTTTTCTATTGACCAGATTTTTCCTTCCGGTGAAATATTTTCTTTTCTGGCCAAAAAGTGTATTTTAGACGGGAGGTGGGGGGCTCAGAGTGTCGCCACTAAGGAAAGTAGGCTTTCAACATCTTAAAACCGTCTTTGTTTTGGTGAGTAGCGAAAGTGTATTTTTTACTAAAGACGAGAGGCTCGAAAGTAACATAGCGTTAAGGAGAACTCCTTCTAACGCTATGGACCAGGGCTATAGGACGAGTTAAGGCCAAAGCTACATGTGCAAACAAACGTGGCAGAATAATAACACAGTAACATACCAGAAGTCTTTCCCGCAGTCTATGCAGGACAGGACCTGGCAACCCCGACACATGTTCACATGCTTCTCCACCTGGGCTTTCTTCAGGGACTCTCCACACGCGTTACACGTGAAGAACACCATGTTGGAACCGATTCAATACTACCTACACTAGTTATATTAGACAATAATACCGTTTAATAAACAATAATACTGTCTTCAGAACAAAATGGGTCTCATAAGACAACAGACAATGGTAAAATAGCTGAGTTTACAGACATATCCGCCCAGAGTCCATGTGTTCAACACAGCCGACCGACCTTATCAGTTAGCAGTTGATTTGCGGTGTCAAACTGACTAGAAAATCCCAATTAGTTAATGGACGCGGTGTTTTAATTAAAACCCAACCCGATGGTTGTGTTGATAAATGAGTCTAAAGTAACACATAGAACACTCACTGCCTCCATGCGCAACTTTTCAAAACACACACGACTATGCTACTCTCGAATCGGTAGCTGCGTGACGTGTTTTCCGTTCCGTGCGGAAACAACTAGTGTTGCCAGATATTGCGAGAGAAATAAGCAACTGGGTCTGTGAAAACAATCCGTGTATGCAGCGTTCAGCCCAAAATAAGTGACTAGTCTAGGCCACATGAGCGTCGGATATTTGAAAATAGCAGATCTACAAGCTCCCAGTAGATCTTGTAGATCTGCTATTTTTTAAAAAAAGTATTGAAAACATTTTTGAAACATTGTATAACTTATCTGGTAACAGGGGTCACTAAATACTTTTAGATGGGGGGAGGGGCGTCCGTGGACAAATACATTAATTTGGGGGTCCTTGACAACACATCACAGCTGCGGAATAAAAAAAATATATATATTTAGTCAACGAAAACTAGATTAAAAGTAAAACATTTCAGATGACTAAAGCTAAATGGAATTTTATTCAAAAGACTATGACTGAAACTAGGACCCCCAAAGGAAGCAACGCCCAAAATAAGAAACAAGCCCAAAAAACGCAACCCGCAACAACTACCAATATTTTACAAGCAACTTTACAGAAAAATAAGTTCAAAGTCGCTTATAATAAGCGGACATGGCAACCCTAGCTGTGTGTTTTCCATTCCGTGTGGAAACAACACCACGTCTAAACGTTAGTTCCGACCACAATGGTTTTCCATTATATATTATTAGGCTAAATTACGATTATTAAATTATGTACATTTTTGTATTCATTTGTAGTTTGCTACAAAGCCAACTTTTGTATTATTATTATTATTATACTTTTTTTCTTTTTTTTTTACAGCAGCCACTCCTGTATCTTATGTCAGTTTAATACTTTTGGTGTTCCATGTTTTGGTCGCTGCACCAGGAAGTGAGGTCATTGATTCGAAAAGCCGATCATCCGAATAAAAGGTAAGATATTTATCGCTTAAGAGTTTTTTCTCTACCTTGATACATGTGTATATGTTTTAATCGATCATCGCTATACATAACTTTTATTGCGTGGCTGTTGGTTGAAAATGTCTGTGCATAGCTCGATGTAAACAATGCCTTTCTGCTACATTAGAGCTAGAGTAGCTTTTTGCTGCACACTTTTTGGTCATGGTTTGTCTCATTAGATGCAGAACGTGGATTATGTGAGGTTGTCACAAGTTTCTGTGATCATGACTGACTGCCCGGTGTTCATTGTTTATTTGGATCCCCTAGCTACTACCTTAGCAGCAGCTACTGGGGGCCACACAGAAATAAATTGCATTACATACATACAGTAACATAACATGAATACATTTTACATGACGGTTTAAGAAAACAGTTAAAAACTTAAAATACAACCAACATGTAAAAAAAATATCTATCTCGATTATATGGTGTAGTAAATCATTGCATATTAATGCAGAATTACGACACCTTAATGATATCTCAACAACCATAGTTACAATTTCAGGTCCACAAATATACAAATACAGATACTCAGTCTGCACAGACCAAGAAACATTAAACAGTGTGCAGTATGTGTAATCAAAAGCAGATTCCATGAGATATTTCTTCAATTTATTTTTTAAATCAATCAGATTGACTTGTTGCCTGTACCTATGAGTTGTGATGGAAGACTATGCAGCTCTTTCATTGCTCTATACATTACTGTGTGTGTTTATTTGCTATTTCTGACATGTGTATGGATTAATATTCAATCCCTGCATCATCATGTCTCAGGTCCTTGTAGTTGCTGCTTGGCGGCTGCAGTAATGTGATGTGAGAGACCATGGAGGCGTTGTCCAGCCACAGCTCCTACCTC
This sequence comes from Gymnoscopelus braueri, assembly GCF_963280865.1. Lineage (NCBI taxonomy): Eukaryota > Metazoa > Chordata > Actinopteri > Myctophiformes > Myctophidae > Gymnoscopelus > Gymnoscopelus braueri. The sequence continues at coordinate 39,777,128 of NC_137612.1, read as the reverse complement.
CTGCAGCAGCTGCAGGAGCAGAGGATCCAGGGGCTGCTGTGTGACTGCATGCTGGTGGTCAAAGGGGTCTGCTTCAAAGCCCACAAGAACGTCCTGGCTGCTTTCAGCAGCTATTTCAGGTGCGTACAGTACGGCCTCGTTGTGACACACATGGCCACGACTTTACATCAGTGGTTCTCAAACGTTTTCTTTTGTGTACAAATTGAACCGAATGGACCTGTGGACCCTTACGGGTCTATTCGGCTCCATTTGTACACTCTCAGAGTTACAGACCTCCTATGCTGCGTTCACACTGGCAGACACAAAACATACAACACGCTCGTTGACTTCAGGCATGAGCGAGAAAAATATAAAAGAAAATATAATGCCTGGGGTTATAAAGAACAGGGAACTGGCCGACGGAAATAATTAGTTCATCCCCATTACATCTAAGCAGGAATTGTGTGAATAGAGGCGAGTGGAAATGCTCTAACAACACTTGGTAGTTTTGTAGCTGCAGTTGAAGTCAGCTCAACTTGGATTGTAGCTTTGTAGATTTTGTAGCAGGTACAAACTTCATGTCGCTGGCTTCCATTGAAAATGAAATGGTAGACTGTAGCTTTTTATTAGCCAGTATGAACAGAGCATAAGGGTCCATTTAGAACCCCCTCAAGGAGCCCTAAGGGTCCTTGGACCTCACTTTGAAAACCACTGCTTTACATTTTCCCACAAATCAAATATGTATAATAAAACATAACGTAACAGCGTGTGTTTTGCTTTGTAGGTCCTTGTTCCAGAATTCTCCAAGTCAGAAGAACGAAGTGTTCAACTTGGTAATTCAGGATGTCGGCGGCATCGGCCAAGTACTGGATTACATGTACACATCCCATCTGGACATCAACCAAGATAATGTACAAGCACTCCTAGACATCGCGCAGTGCTTACAAGTCCCCAACATCCAGAACATGTGCAATGCGTTTCTCAAACCCTGTCCGCCGGCGGCGGAGACGCCGTCTTTCTCTCTGCCGGGCGCCCTGACCTCAGAGCACGATTGCCTCCTGGACAGCAGCAGTCTTCCTCACGACATGGACCTCCACTGCCCTTCATCTGAAGCCCAGAGGCCGAGCTTCAACGCCGACCTGGACCACGCCAAGAAGCTGTCCGCCTCGGTGGCCCACAGTGGCGCAAACTGCGAGATCGCCGACAAGCAGCTCGCCCACAGCTACAAGCTGCGGAACTTCTACAGCAAGCAGTACTTCAAACAGAGCGCGGTGGAAACCAGCAACGCCGCCTCGAATCAAGGCCCGAGTCCTTTGGTCATGATGGACGAGCAACAGTATCAGGCACACAACAACCACCCTACTGTTTGTATAGGAAGCGCCGGTCAGCCAAACCCTCCCTGTACCTCCACGCCAGTTGAAAAGACCTCCGGCCCCTCGTTACCGCCGGAGGAAACTTTAACCGCTCCTAATGCCGACCCGACAGACTCACTCAATAAGCCCATGCGCCCAAAGAAGACGGTGTATTTGAAAAAGTACAACTACCTACGGTCCCAGAAGACCTTGGAGGAGATGTGTGCCGAGCCACTCAGCATGCCAGTCGTCACTGGTCCCAAAGAGAGCCCCCAAGAACAGTCCCCAGTGCAAAACGAACCTCCAGAAGCTCCCACCGACTGCCTCGTGGAGAGCAGAGACGAGGTTCCTGAAACGGCACCTGATGCCCAATCACCCACATATGCAACTGTTCCCAGCCCCCCGCCTGTGGGTCAAGAGGACGAAGACCCCAAGGTAGTGTCCGGCCCACCACTGCAGACGGGGCACAAGCAGTATTGCTGTGAAGTGTGCGGAAAGATCTTCAAACACCCAAGCAACCTAATGCTGCACAAGCGCATGCATACCGGTATTTCACTTTTCAACTTTTCATCATGAGCATCCGTGACATATAAAGTCTAAAGTATACATTCAATGTTTTCATATGAATATATGTTTTCTTTTAATAGAGAGAATTCTGCACTCCTTTTTTGTTATAGGTGAGAAGCCGTTTCAATGTAATGTGTGCGGGAAAAACTTTTCACAGGTACGGTCTAGTGCTCAAGTTGTAATGCCCAATTTATACTTGATGGCACAGCGTGTTGAGCATCCGCAAATAAATGAACTACAAGCTCACAACGCGTCGCGCGTCGTTGTGAGCTTGTAGATCTGCTATTTTCATGCTGTGTTGCACACAGAGTATAAATCAGGCATCAGTAGTTAAAAGAGTATGTTCATATGTTGTTGAGATTCTACTGATGAGTTGTGTTGTGGCTCTCTTGTTTCGACAGGCAGGTAATTTACAGACACATTTGCGGCGACACTCTGGAGAGAAACCATACATCTGTGAGCTATGTGGGAAAAGGTAAACTGTTTTGCTTGTAATATAAGTCTCTCTAATTTCTCTAATAAGTTCTCTAATTTGTTGTTACCTTCTCTACTCAAATATCTTTGATCTCCAGCTTTGCGGCAGCAGGGGACGTTCAGCGCCACATCGTGGTCCACACGGGAGAGAAGCCACACCTGTGCGACATATGTGGAAGAGGTAGGTAACTGCTCCAAACACTGGCACACGCCAGTCGTAACTGTTGCTGACCACAGGAGATATACAAATGTTTAAAGGAGAGGAGGTTGCACAGCTCATAGCCACGATGCAAAACGTGTTATTTTGAAAAGAAACCAACGTTTCGACAAGGTCTTCTTCACGCAACTGCTCCAAACACACACAACAGCTGTAATTGTGGGTCAGATTATTCCATGTTTTGTCCACTGATTGTATCATCAGTCGGGGATAAACTGATATACTATATCAGAAGACAAGAATCGTATCAGTTCTGTAGTTGTAGGGCAGATTTTTGGAAGCCGATTGTGTATAGATGATGTGGAAGCACTGCTTGGGTGTCCTTAAGTGTTGCAACTTAAAACTAATAATAATACTTGATCTCAAGACACATGTGTTTGAAACGTGTAACCACTTGGTTACGGACGGAAGAAAATCATCATAATAAGCCTTTTCCCACAAATTAGTCCTATTTTTGAGACACATCTAGTCCTGTGTTGTTCCGCTCTGAATGCTTGTGATGTCCCTCAGGTTTCAGCAATTTCAGCAATCTGAAGGAGCACAAGAAGACTCACACCGCCGACCAGACGTGCACCTGTGACCAGTGTGGAAAGTCCTTCAACATGGAGAAGAAGTTACTGAAGCACAAGGCTCGTCATGCTGGGGAAAAAACACACCGCTGTGACACCTGTGGTAAGGAGGGAGCACTCTTGGCTGGAAAGGCTGTCCAGATTCTGATTCTGAGTGATATGAATCCACTAGTCCACTCATGCAACACTGGTTAATGCTAAACAGATCCTTTAAAGCAGTGGTTCTCAACCTTTTCTGGATCAGTTGAAAATCTCAAACGCATTCGTGGCCCACCCATCTGACCACTTAACACGGCAGCCGGCTTGGATCAATGGAACTAAAGTAGTATACTTTATGTTTCTATTTATCGGTATCGCAATGAAAACATACCACCAGGGGCCCCGGCCCACAGGTTGAGAACCAGTGCTTTATAGTAAGGCTACACGATTATGGCTAAAATGATAATTGCAGTTATTATTTTGTTCAAAATTAGTTATAGTTTTTTTATGGTGGAAAATTGTGTTAGTATTTGTTGCTCATTGTACTTGTCGGTACCATATAGTCAATGGTAACGTAATGATCTCTGTGTGTTTTCACTAGGGAAGTGCTTCATTGACTCGGGGGACCTGCGGCGCCACGTGCGTTCGCACACCGGCGAGAGACCCTACCTCTGCAACACCTGTGGGAAGAGCTTCACCCGTTGCGCCCTGCTGAGGCGGCACAGCAGCACCAACTGCAGGGGTGCCCCAGAGGCCAGCCCTGAGCAGTCCAGCAGCTCAGACGGGACGGCCTCTCTCCCCAAGCCCGTCAGCCACGGCAGGCCTCCTGCTGCCTCCGGCGAGCAGTCTTTCCCCGCCATGTTGCCTCACCCGGGACTGGAGAAGCCCCCCTCGTCTCCCCCTCTAGCACAGCCGAAGCACGAAGACACTCCACCTCCCGGTACGCACCTCGGCCCGGCGTCTACCTCCAGCTCCCTCCCAGAGCTACGCTCCCTGGTGCCCCAGCATCTCCTGTCCGCCGTCCACCAGGAGAAGTGTCCGAACCCCGCCGCCTCGGAGCCCCTGAAGCCGGCCAAGCCCCACCTACCTCAGGAGGCGGTGTATGGTCACTACGTGGAGAGCGGGGCGGTGGAGATGGCGAGGCCCTACCTCCTTCCGGCAGACGGCCACTGCGTGTCCGTCACGGCGTCCAGTAGGGCCAGCAGTGGCTCCTACAGGGCCAGCGATGGCCAGTTCATCTCCAGTGTGACGCTATGGGGCCTGGCCATGAAAACTCTGCAGAATGAGAATGACATGGAGCAGTGAGGCTACATTATGTTCACATGAGCACAACGTGGCCTGTTGCCAGTGGTGGAAAAAGTACTCAAATTCTTCACTTAAGTAAAAGTACCAATACTGCAATGTAAAAATACTCTGTTACAAGTGAAAGTCCAGAATTCAAGATTTACTTGAGTAAAAGTACAAAAGTATTGGCATCAAAATGAACTTAAAGTACAAAAAGTACAAGTACTAGAATATTTGAAAATAGCAGATCTACAGTACAAGCTCACAACGCATCTCGATGCGACACGTTGTGAGCTTGTAGATCGGCTATTTTCAAATAGCCTATGTATAAAATAGGGCTAAAGTGGTTATTGTATGTTTTATAATAATAATAAATAATAATTTATATCTGAGAAGTAACTAGTAACTAAAGTTTTCAAATAATTGTAGTGGAGTAAAAGTACAATATTTGCCTCTGAGAGTGTAGTGGAGTAGAAGTAAAAGTACTGAAAATTTGAAATACTCCAGTAAAGTACAATTACCTCAAAATTGTACTTAAGTACAGTACTTAAGTAAATGTACTTAGTTACTTTCCACCACTGCCTGTTGCGGCTACTTGCACTTTTTCACTAGTATTTCTAGACTACAACCATGGACGGATTAAAGACCAGGTCAGTACCCAGGGGCCCTTGACTACCAAGGCAGCCCTAGGCTTACCAATAATTTACTCAAATGTATATAGGTTAACACTCAAACACACGGACCCCTCATTCCACACAGTACAAGGCCCATTCTATAGGGCCGTAACGCCCCCCCCCCCCCCCCCCCGACCCTCCTAAAGGGCCATTTTAGATAGTAATTCCTGTACGATAAAATGGGCTGAAAAGGTGCTTTCATGAACCAAAAATGACTGTTTGTGTGCTCATCTGATTGCCCATTCTGGGTAGCATGGGAGGCCCTGAAAAATATCTGGCCCAGGGGCCCCCGCAAGTCTTAATCCGTCCCTAAATACAACCGATGCCAGATTTATGGGTCCGATCTCGATTTTGTAGAGTTCTAGACCACTGATTACCGATTTCTAATCAATTTCAAAAACATAGATTTTTTTAAAAAGTGAAAGGCAGGTTGAAAGTGGTTAAAAATCGGGACACATCGGCAGAATAATTGCAGATATTGATGTTGTTTAAAAAAAAAGTGAAACAATTGCAGATATATCGGCCAAACCGCTTTATAGGTCTCTCTAAATATTTTCTTGGAATGTATAATAACAACAGTGTGAAGTATACATTATTACAATTATTTATTTGATCCAAAGCTGCCATCACTCACTATCAAGGCCAGCCGAGCAGCAAACATTTTCCAGGTTGGCCGCAGCACACCACCGGTGGCAAAAATCGGCTCAGTATAATAGTTCTCCCATTCGTGTATTATTGCTTAACCACTTAAACTCCAGCATCCGTATTCTAGGGGGAAATTTTTCTGAAATTAGCAGATCGACAAGCTCACGACGCAAGCTTCTCCATCTGCTATTTTCAGCGACGATATTTAATGTAGAGCTAAAACAGAAAAGTCACTTGTATGTATAGAGATCAGTGTTTGGTGGTCTAGGGTGAATGTCAACTAAGAACAATCTTGTCTAAGGACAACTAATACATGTATGCAGTGATCTCAGGGACGTTGCACTATTTATATAACATGAAATGCTGATCTATTTTCAAGTTGATCCATTTCAAATATTTACGTGTAATATTCAATAAAATTGCACATGGTTTCTTGTTTGTTATTGTGTTAAATAGAAAGTGAGAAATATGGCATGCTAGGGAAGAGACATGTCAGTTGGCCTAAATTTCAGAAGGTTCTGCACCATGCATGAGTCAGTTTCCAGACAATGGCTCACTCAGAGTGAATACACAGCCACAACCATAGCATGTTATGCTCTTCCGATTATGCTTTGCCATGCAAAATCAAATGCACATATTGTGTACATTTGTTAATGTTATTTAGATGCTAGGTTTGTTGTTTACCTGGTATCATAGTAACTTTGCAGCACTTCATTGTTTTCTTTGCACTCTATTTACCTGACCATTTGCCCTGTTTTTTGTTGACTACCGTCACTCTGATCTCACACTTTGTAAGCCACTCTGCAGCCAAATGCCTAAATTGTAAATTTTATCATGGCATCAGGTTGACAACAGAGGGAGCCAGAAGCCAGAGTGTAGTGTGTGGCAATGTTTTGCACTGTGAAAAGCCAACAGTGATGACTACAAACATATTAATTATGTTGTCATCTGAGACAAGCTTAACTTGAAATTCATCTCCACACTTTCTCATTGTATGAGCGACTTATTGGTTGAATATATTAAAAAAGAATAATAAGGTTAGTTTTAGGCAACATTGCACTATATATCATTGCCGTATTATTGTGTAATGCTCATCCACTCTGGCCGAGTGCCTCAAGGTATGCACATTGTTCATGAGCATGATTTAGCTGATATGGGGCATATTATGTACTGTATGCATATTGCATACAGTCATTGCTGAATAAGCTCCACAATCCACACATAGGCGGTAAACATTGCTGCTGTGAAATCAAAGTGCAGCAGTGTACCGAGGGTGGAAGCATTCATGGCAAGCTAAGCAGCTGATAATTGGCCATCATTGTCACAACATATAGGCCTCCTTTACCCCCATGCCCACCGGATTAGTTGCCTAGCAACACATGGGGGATCACTCTGTTGTCATGGCGTTTACTTTCCTCCGTTGCCCTCTAGATTGGTGCTCCCTCACTAATGGTCGACGAGAGAAATGGAGACCTGGGGTGGGGGAGTGGACTTGACCCTGCGTGTGTGCTCTCTGTTCTCTGAACAGACCTGTGTTATTGCCATCCGACTCACTGTTGGGTGGAAACCTTGTATCTCCAGAATTGTTACTTTTCAGGAAATGGATAAAAAAAAGAACCTGTGTTCCGATGGAACCAATAGTTATTTACTCAGAAGCTGCTATTAATACCTTTCATTGGTTAAATATCTATAAAACCCACAGACACTTAACCATTTTCACTCAAGAATAGCCGATCTACAAGCTGTAGATCGGCTATTTTTGCTACTTTTGTGTGACACTAGTATGCCGAGGTAAGGAATTCATTAATGAAAAAATGTGAAAAAGTTGAAATATGGAGATAGAAGGTTTTTGCCCTACAGTGACACTATGCATGCATGGATGAGCCAGGGCTTGAACCATGCAGGGACCTTCAGACTGACAGGTAAACACTTTACAGACTGAGCCAGTAGAACCACAGACTTACGTTCGAGAGGAGGCTTAATCTTTTCACGTACAAACTGCTCCTCAACTGGGACTTAAGATAATGGTCCATAGATTGTGTGTAGAATGTTTCACACAAATTGCTCAAAATTCACGGGAGAAAAGCGGATTTAAGTGTTTTTCAAAATGCTCAAAATGGCGGAAAATCTAAGGGCGGGAGCTTATTGGTCAAAGTGACAGATGTGTTCCTCATGAGTCAAGGCACATGTGTAAGCAAGTTTCATGGCTGTTAGCCAAACGAGGCATGACTTATGCCTGTTTAAAGTTTGCATTTTCAAACGATTGCTATAGCGCCTCCCTTTGGCCAATTAGAGTAAAATTGGTTTCAGTGATATTTGGAATGACCATCTACCATACTGCAAAGTTTCATAAAAATGTGACTCTGCATTTATGTGTTAGGGGCAGAAGAAGAATTTTCATAAAACTGCACTTTGAAACTTAAAAACTAAAACTAAAACCCTAAAACCTATGGGGCGGCCATAGCTGAGTGGTTAGTGAGCCCGCCTAGGGAACCAGCTGGCCCTGGTTGCCCCAGGTTCGATTCCAGGCTATCCCAGCATATGTGCCGATGATATGAAATTTGTCCCTGAGCAAGACTCTTAACCCCAATTGCTCACAGGTTCTCATTGGAAACAAGACCGCAAGGACTTTCATGAACGACCTGTTAAAAGGAAAAAAGGAATTTATCCTTAAAAAGGAATTAACCCAACATTTTCTTTAGATATTGGTCCAAAGTTTGTGTGTAAAAAGTTGTGTGCAGATTCATCAAACCCCCAAGACAAGTTCCTATTTAACTGTTTTTCATATAACTAAAAATGGTGGGAGATCTAAGGGCCAGAGCTCATAGGTCAAAGTGACAAATCTGTTCCTCAAATGGCCCCCTAAATATACCGTGATAGGGTTATACTCTAATACTTGGGGACTTGTCTTAGACAGGCACAGTAACTTAATAATTAGCAGCGTTTCCTTGTGCAGTCATTTTCAGATCAAAAACAGCAATATTCAGTCACCAAAATGTGCAAAACGACCATGCATGTGCAGATGTACAAAGCAACAGGATCAATCAATGTCAAAGTGTCACGTGTATATATAGGACACAGCATGAGCAGCATTTCTCAAACAAGAACAAGTGATCAACCATAGAGACTGTCATAACACACTAACACACAAAACATATGTTTTCCTTTTTTATTTTTGTTTTATGGCCATGTCCACATATATGGTGCAGCTGATGGAAAAAAGATTTCTATGTTGCCTAGTGCCCTTGGTTGTTAGGCTGTTTACTGTTTTGCATCATCACAAATGCTTGGAGGATGTTTGTCCTTTATAATCCTTTTTGCTCTGCCCAAGTTCCTATACTCTCATAAATGTCCTGCAGAGCAAGAAGAGAGCATCCAGTGGTACGTTCCGCAGACCTCACCACCTTTCGGAGCAGACTGGTCGTAGGTCCTGATAAGAGCTCTGCCCATATCATATGGATTGGCCATGCCCCCTGCCAGGATGCTCTGAGTTGGATCTTTTGTGACACCTTTAATTTTTTGTCATGTGGTACAGACGCTGCCTCGCTTTCTTTGCCACAGGCTCTGTGTGCATACTCCAGGTCAGGTACTTGGTGATGTGCACACCGAGGTACTTGAAGCTATCCACCCTCTCCACCAGCTCACTGTTGATCAGTAGAGGCTTGTATAGGACCTGTGTCTCTCTGTAGGGCTGTATAGGGCCCACCACCACTGTGTCGTCAGCAAACTTGACGATGGTATTTGGGCTGTTCCTAGCCACGCAGTCATAGGTGTGTAGAGGCAGTACAGCAGGGGACTCAGTACTCAGCCCTGGGGGGCTCCTTTATTCAGGGTGAGAGGGGTAGAGGTGTGTTTTCCCACCCTGGCCACCTGGGGTCTGCCATTTTACTGACCAGACTAGTGGGGATAATGGTGTTAAATCAAAGGCAGAGCATAGCGGCCTGACATACTTCCCCACATTGTTGTTTTCAAAGGTGAGAGAGGGTGGTGTGCAGTACCCGAGAGGCCGTTGTCGCCGGTGGATCAATTGGGGCGGGTCAAGGGAGCGTGGTAAATGACAACTGTGTTTTGATATTTTGTGGTACCGTACTCATATGTAGTATTGACTCCATATATCTATGGAGTCAATACAAATTTATATATATATATATATATATATATATATATATATATATATATATATATATATATATATATATATATATATATATACAGACCCACCAGTTTTGCTATTTTTTTCAAAATGCTCTGTGACATCTGAGAAATGTCCCATTCTCTCTCCTCCTACACTGTAAAAACGTTGCTGTGTGTACTGTATGTTGCCTCTCTGTCTCTCAGCTCTCTCTCTCCAGAAGTTAATCCTGATTATATACGCTGTCGAACTGGTGCAGAATGAGACCAGGGCTAATGCCTTTTTACCCAGAAACATTTCCAAAAGCTCGCCTTTTGTTTCAGTATCTAATCATATTCTATTGCTTTGTGTTTTCACAAGCGTGCCATGATAGGTTTAATTAACAACTCACTGTGAAAAACATGATTCCACCCTTTTAATCAGCCGACTGTGACATTTTGGTGCAGATAATTAGTGGAACACTGCTGAAGCACAGGGCCATGGTGTTTCATATCAGTTTTTCTTTTTATTTGGGGTGGGGGAAATTGTTGAGTGACAACTCCTCCCTGTCCACAGCTGACAATGAAACGCACCGTACCAATCAATTTAGACCAGTGGTTCTCGATGCGGGGACCCCCAGGCGTCCTTGAGGGGGTTCCAGGGAGTCCCTGCAGCTAAAGGGATGATCTCTTCACTATTATTACATGTACAAGTAAATACAACTAGAGAACATACACAAATGGCTATTTTGATCCGTTTAACGGTCTATTGCATTTAAGGAATTCTGGACAAAAAAATCTTAGATTGGGGTCCCTGCAGTCTCCAGAGATAAATATGATTGAGCATCCCCCAAGGTTGCCTACATTCCTTGATCTCTTGGCATTTGACTATTTTTTTCTTAACCCATTTAGACCTGTTTACACCGTTCATGCCTGGAGCACGTCTACGTCACTCATTTTAGATGTTGAGGTATTTATGTATTTATTAACAAATACACGAATCTCTGTATGTCTGTCTTTTGTTTTTATTACATTTTTTTGAATTTTTATGAACATTAGGGATGCTTGAGGAACATTGCTCCTATATTAAATACCTTCTCTTGAACGTTCAAGTGGCAGTGTGCTGGTATATCTTTTATTGTTGCTTTCATCCAATGAACACTAGGATGAATGAAAGTCATTTTCAGTAAAGGCTAATGGTTAAAGCTCCAAAATGTTTCCATCTGCTACAGAGACTGAGAAATATATATATTCTTTTCAGCCTGATCTCACAGAACTCGGTGAAATAGCACGGAATGCAAGTTCCGTAAAATAGACGACTAGAAAACCCGAAAACCCATGCATATGAGCCGCGAATCCCACGGTGAAATAACACAGGAAGCAGAGCAGTCCCCACAACATGATTTACAATTCTGTGCCTATCGGTATATAACTCGGACGGCGCTGAGTAGGCTCAAGCGAACGTTGCAACGTTCAGAACGGCAACTCACTCGCTTTAGCTTGCTCGGTGGTGCTTCACCAATCACCACCGAGGTTGATATTTTTAGTGAATGTTGTCAATTCTGTCAATTTCTTTCCAGAAAACTAAGGATTTAGAAGGCATTTGTAGGATCGGCCTCAGGTCTAAATGGGTTTGTTAATCCAGCTCTTACCACACAGTATTCACTGCGCTTCAAATTTCAACAGCATGCAGTTCCAGCCGAGTGCTAATTGCTGTGAGAGTTGTGTCACTTTGCAGCGTTGGATGAGATTGAAGCAATGTGGCTCACTGAGTCTCTGTGGTTGAATTCCTCAGTGTGTCGCAAATATGAAAGAGGCTTAAACAGGGGATAATAATGGTGATTGTTCCCACTGTCCCTCTGCTGGCTAATATAGCACTTACTACGGTATGTCTACATCAGTGGTTCTCTTTCAAACATTTTCATGTTAAAGACCCCCAAATTAACCAGACAATATTTTGTGCCAGGAACCAAACATTCCACTTGCCACTCACACAATGCACAAATGGCTGAGTTGGCCAGATGCTGTAGCATTGCTCCAACGATATCTTCACCAGAGTCTCCTGTGATAAGTTACAGAAATTTTAACCATGCCGTGTTTATTACAGCTGCAGTGTTTTTGGCTTCTAGTCAGACACACACACACAGACGCATGCATGCATGCATGCATGCACGCATGCACGCACGCACGCTCCTCCGCCTTCTGCAGATGTGACTTATAGGGGCCCAAATGTGTTCTAAGAGCAGCATTCAATTTCATTGGTCCGTGCCTATTCAATTTCTTAGAACACATTTGGGCCCCTATAAGTCACATCTGCCCCTCTTCTTCCTTTTCTCGTTTTGTGGAAATAAAACCGATTGCACAAAAACGAAAAACTGCACACGAGACTATTCTGATAGAAGCGTTTTCAGAGACATGCATAGAGACAACTAGTTTTAGTCTTATTCAAGATACCTTCAAAAATAGCAGATCTACAAGCTCACAACAATGTATCACGATGTGACGTCTTGTGAGCATGTAGATCCGCTATTTTTGCTATTTCTCTGACATTGTTTAATCTTGCCCCTGACTAATACATTTCACTAAAATAAACCCACTTCAAAAACTAACAAAAAAACTGAAATTGAAAACATGAAGTCAAAACGAAATAAAAATAATAACTACTGAAACGTTCAAAACTGTACTAACCTTGCCTTGCATCCCCTATAGCCCAGGGGGAATAGAAGTGGCTGGAAAGTTGACAATTTTGCTGTTATATAGCTATTCACATCCATGTTGCCAAAGTGTGCTTTGAAAACACGTTTCCATGAGGGGGAAATGGAGGCTTCTGCAAAGAAGATTGGACACATCCAGGATCCCTTCAGGTACTTTGGCACCTACCGGTATGTGCACACCACCACTCCACCAGGATGTGTGTGCAGCACCGTGGCCGTGTGCCACTATAGCTTGATCTTGAAACAGTCACTCACATAAGAACAGGTACAGTACACACCCATGGGCACTTCTGCCTTTTTTTTTTAATAATATGGGAAGAAACCTCTTAACGTTGCAACATGCTGCACTGAGGGATGACACAGGCTGCCATGTGGGATTATTATTTTGTATAACTGTGGTCGCGCTCCCTTGCTGTTGCCCTGGCACTGTCACGTACCGTATGTGTACACTGACATGATTTATATCTGCTCCTAATTGATACCTCACCTGCACAAGAGACTATTCTGATAGAAGCATTTCAGCTTGTTGCTAATCAAACAACTGATTCTACCCATGCAGCCATTTAACTGCCTGATCTTATGTTTCTTTCTGCTTTACCTTCATTTACCCAGAGGAGGTTGACTGAGCATGAGTGCACTTTTCCAGCTTCACATCTATCTATGCATTTTGAGCTTGTCGATCTGCTATTTTTTTATTTGAATCCTGAAAAGTAACAGTTTTGGACAAATCAGGTGTCCACCCGGCAGAGACAATATTTCTGTCTGTCTGGGGCATGTGATGACAATGTTTTGGGGTTGTGTGTGGGGTTGTACCTTTAAACACATCACTGGACCCCCAGCCTACGAACAACCTCAAAACACACATTAGCAAGAAGGGATTTGCAAAAGCTTTTTTCTCCTGCCCGCACTTTCAAAATATGTTTTCTTGCAATCTGGGAATTTCATAGAGTTTGTGGAGGGTACAGCTAACAAAAGACTCAACATGTTTCTAGATAAAAAAAATTGACTATTTCATGACTTTTCCTTGTGCTCTAGCAACTTGGAAAACTTAAAAGAGCCAAATAACATGCTCAGTTTTTATTTTTTATGTTAAATACCTTGTTTAATTCTGATTGTGTCAAAGTCAATAGTACATACGTTTAAAGCTGCACTACAAGGTTTATAAGCAAAAATACATGTTTTATTAATCTAAATCACATATAATAAGGCATTGGAAATGTATAAGATCAGTCTATAACATACTGTACATTCACCACATTTTCAGCTTCACCCAGCTGATGACTGCTCAGATGATGCGTCAAGTGGGAAGTCGTTGGATCAGCGGATCTTCCCAAAATATCGATAAAACCGCAAATCCATATATGGAGTACACTGATGTCATCAATATGACATCATAGTACTGACATCATACACTGGCCTGGACTCCATATTTGGGCATGCCTGACTCGGAACTCCATATATGGCATAAAAGGGAGACAGACAGACAAACGGGTACAACAGGTATACTCTGACAACGGGCACAACTGGTATTGCATTAACCTGGTGGAGCATGCATTTCCAAATTGCATCGTTCATGACTTGCATCACTCCCGAGTAGGCCGGCGCAAAGAAATGGCCACCGGTCTAGTCCCTTAAACATTGATAAGTTCCTCGGTTTGGTGGTTGCACTGAATAGAGCTCTGACTGTTCAATTGGAACTTCTTTCTCCTAGCGTTCAAGTTCACCCTCCTCCTGAATGTCTCTGTGGTGAAATAGTACACGATGGGGTCTAACATGGCGTTGAGGCACGCCACCATCAGGGTGTAGCGGTACGCACCCAGCAGGGGGCAGGGCGTGTCCTCCCTGTAGAGATAGAGCAGGCCGAGGACGGTGTGGTACGGGAGGAAGCTCAGGAGGAAGATGAAGAGGCTGCCACCGATCAGCCTCTTGATCTTCTTGCTGTTGACCAGGTGCGTCTGGGCCACGGGGCTGCGCTGGATGGCCCTGAGCAGACCCCAGGAGCAGGCCAGCATCGCGCTCAGCGGGATCCCGAACCCTACGGACAGCGTTGAAAAAAGGATTCCCGGCTGCGTGTAGGTGTAGACGGGCAAGTTTCCAAAGCAGCGTGGCTCCAAGTCCTCATGCTGTTTGAATCAGAATCAGAATCAGAATTATTTTCTTATTATACAAAGCCACTCAGGTCCAGTCTACTAAGTCAAGAGGGTTTAACCCATTAAGGCCTGAGGTTCCGATTCTACAAAATGTCTTCTAAATCCTAGCAGTTTTATGAAATACCTATGTTGCTATATCAGTGGTTCTCAAACCTTCTCATGTCAAGGACCCCCAAAATTATATGTATTTGGCCGCCGACCCCCATCTGAAAATGTGTTGTTCCAGGGACCCCCAGAAGCAAAGATTTGAGTTAAAAATGTTTGCTTTAAAAATATATTATTCAAAGATTTGCACAAAAATAGCAGAGCTACAAGCTCATGAGCTTGTATACCTGCTATTTTTGAATAGCCAAAGTATAAAATAATGGTTTAGGTGGTTACACAGATGCGTTAAGTGGTAAATGATTCCACTTGTTGTATTATGAACACAGATGGCAGCCTGCATACGTACTTTCTGCAAAAGGCGGCTCGGCAGGCTGGAGCCGAAGGTGAAAATCCAGATGCCGACGCACACCGCTGCGGACTTCTTCCGGCCCTCCTGTACGCGAGACGACATGGGGAAGGAGACGGCCATGCAGCGGTCGAAGCAGTTGCAGGTGAGGAGAAAGATGCTGCTGTACATGTTGACCAGCAGCACCAGGCCAGCCCAATCACACAGCCACTGAGGGAGAGCAAAGCCCAGGTGATGGTAGATCCTCAGAGGCAGCACCAGGACCAGGAGCAGATCCGCCACGGCTAAATTGGTCATGTAGACGGTGGTGTGTGACATGCAGGACTTGCTGTTGAAGCGGCAGAAAACGAAGAGGGCCGTGAGGTTGGAGACGAGGCCCACGATGAAGGTGGTGCTGTAAACCACGACAAAGATTACGCCAATCTCCCCAGTGGAGCTGTCGTCACAGCTGGTCGTGGTGTTGTTGGACATGGTGGCCTCTATGAGCAAGAAAGAGAGAAACAAGGGATGAGAGAGCATCTGATATGCTTCTATTCTGCTTAATCGACTAACCTTGACTGATGATGCTGGACAAAACACAATGTACTGCCAATCTCAGCTTCAAGGACAAACCTGCTCCTCCCAAAATAGTGAAAGTCAGCAGCAACCTCCAGTAACCTCAGTGACAGTGGTGGACAGTAGCTACATTTACTTGAGTACTGTACAGAAGTTTGTAATTTGGGGCTAACACCCCCCCCCCCCCCCCCAATTAAATAAAAATAAATAAATACAATAATAATCACAATCCCCTCAAGCAGGTCCCACAAACCACAAACATGTCTTTATCACCACATACTGTAAAGGTAAATTAGCATTCATTCAACATTTCAATGTGGAAACATAAAGACAGGCCTGCCTAATTATGCTGAGAACCTTTACCTTTTTACGTGAGGTGGTGAAGTAATGAAGATCCAGGTATTTGGTGATGATGAAGACCTGAAGAGGAAGATGATTATATAAAAGTTATGATTATAATTTTCAAAACAACATTTGTTTGTCTGCCTTTCCCTGTGTTTGAGTTGGTTGCGTCTGACTGTCTCTGGTTGTTTCGGAAGACAGATATACTTGTATTGATCCCGCAGGGATATTTAGGCGCCTAAGATAGCTCAGCAGTTTAAGTTACAGTTACAGGGCATTAGAAGTACAGTAAGATGCATTTATAGGAAGAGTAACATTACAATTCTTTATAACATAACATAACATCAATTATTAATACAAAAAGTATCCAAACATTTGCACCCACAATGAAAAAACAAAAGTATATGCCTACAAACGTATACACCCTATAGAGTCTTCCTGCCAGGTGCAGAACAAGAAAGAAAGTAAGCAAAGTTAAGTATGACATGTTTTCAAGAACAGGACACTTACTGAGTTTAAGTCTCATTCTCTCTCATTCCTGGATGAAAATGTGTTTCTGCTCA
>NC_137612.1:39738003-39755503 GCF_963280865.1 Gymnoscopelus braueri | reverse complement strand
ACTTAATCCAATAGTAAAACGACGAAGGCGTTGCTCTTCTTCGTAAAGCCAATCCCATGGCTGAGAGAGAGAGAGGGGGAGAGAGAGAGAGAGAGAGAGAAAGAGAGAGAGAGAGAGGGGGGGGAGAGAGGGAGAGAGAGAGGGAGACTGGGAGAGGGAGAGAGAGAGGGAGAGAGAGAGAGAGAGAGAGAGAGGGGCGCTTCAATCGGGGTTCTGGCTTGCATTTTTTAGTGTTTACTTTTGCTCATAAATCCAGTGAGAAAGTCTTGTGGAAAATGGATACTGCCAATCAGGTTTGTAAATCACTCCAACTCAGCATTGTGTTTTTTTCTTTTCTATGTGCGTGTAATCATCTGTTTAATTGGACATGCAGTGTAGCTATTATGTGACATTAAATGCCAGACCATATGTTTTATGTGTAAATTGCCCTTATTGTACAGCTTGCATCTTCTGGGACATTCCAAGTTCTGAAGTTACCTCTGGGATTTATCCGCGTTTTGGAATGGGTAAGTTGGAAGTTTGCTTTTGCATGACATTTGTTGATTGATTGATTGATTGATTGATTGATTGAATACTTTATTAACAGTTTGCAAAAAAAAGCACAGAAAGTGCAGTTCTATACAAGGTCTGCTAAAAGCACCATGGCTTGTTTCCATTGGGGTCCTGTGTATTCAATTTATAGAAACATTTAATTACAATATACAATACTATGCAAAAACAACATATAAACGAGTAGTAATCAAAAAGAAAAATATGTACAGTAAACAGTTCGTGGGGGGGAGGGGCATAAATAAATAACTTGGTGAAAGACATTAAAGGGGCTCCATTTGCAGATGAATGATAATGTGTCAAGTGTTTCATTTGGATCTGCAGGGCAGGCTCCCCAAATTGTCTTTGATGTTCCTCCATTTGGAAGATGGCCTAAAAACAATCAATAATAATAATAATAATAACAGTGATAAGTTAAACACTTGAACCCTCTAGTCCAGTGTTTCCCAAACCTTTTAGCTCAAGACCCAAAATAGAAATTAGATGTTTGCCCCGTACCCAAACCAGTGTGGAAATAGCCGATCTACAAGCTCACAAGGCGCCACAACGTGGCGTTGTGAGCTTGTAGATCGGCTATTTTCAGCACTTCTTAAACATTTGTTTTCTAATTTATGGAATTTCTTTGATTAAAAACTAAATACAAATCATTGATTTATTTTTTTATTAATTAAAATATTTATATTTTTTGACATTTACTCGTGACCCATAAAAATGTACCTGCGAACCAAACATGGGTCCCAACCCAGTGTTTGGGAAACAGTGCTCTAGTAAACTGGACCTCGGTAAGCTCTCTACTTGGACTGCTTCCGTCTACACCTGTCTCTTTGCCAAAAGCAGCCAATAGGCTGTATCTGATGGATGGATCACATGTTGGGGTTACCAACTGTAACATTCTGGGTATATTTTTCTCCCATTCCTGTGCGTCTTCTGTCAAAGGTCAACATTCTCTGTCAATAATCGCCCCAGGTCAAAAACAAAAAAAGAGAGAGATTCTACAAATCAGTGTGAGAACAGCTTCATTGGCCTATTGATATACTAGCCTACCTCATCAAGTGCCAAGTGCCGTTTGTAGTTCTTAATTGTGTGTGTGTGTGTGTGTGTGTGTGTGTGTGTGTGTGTGTGTGTGTGTGTGTGTGTGTGTGTGTGTGTGTGTGTGTGTGTGTGTGTGTCACATTTTAACCACTTTAACCATATTTTTGGCTATTCAAAAATAGCCAATCTACATGCTCTCAATAGAGCAGGGACACAAAATACATAACCACCATACTTTATATATACCATACTTTACCGTACAGATTGGACAAAATTACATTTTATTCATTAAAAGAAAGTTACATAGTGCCGCTTTAAGTCTACACATTTGTTAGTGGACCGAAAAGGTTTGGGTTAAGCCAAGGCTTTTTTTTGTCTACCCTATTTGAAAAGTAACAAACGTTTCAAAACAAAACAAAATAACACAGTTCAAAACGAAATAACACAGTTAGTTATTTAATTACCATTTAAATCAGTGGTTCTCAAACTTTTTCATGTCACAGACCCCCAAGTTCATATATATTTGGTGGCCGACCCCATTAGAATTTCTTTTTTTCCGCCATACTCATAAGGGATGCTGCCCATACGAGTTGTTAAACATGATTAACAAATATTCCAAATATTTCACATGTTTTCAAGATGTTTTGAAAATAGCAGATCTACAAGCCGATCTACAAGCACACAACGTCATACGTTGGCTTTAACTCATTTTGCTGGGGACCCCCACCCCCGGACACTATTTTGAGAACCACTGATTTAAATAATCTCTCTCTCCAACTCGCACCAAGAAAGAACACATGCACACATGCAGGCATGCATGCATGTATGTGCAAGCTTGCCCGCACAAACACACACATTCACATGCTCAGGCATGCGTGTAGAGTCTGACACATGCACCAAGCCTCCAGAAAACGCAACCAACCAAAAATAAATAAATACAAATACAAATAAAACGTTGAAATATATATGGAGATACAAGGTTTCTGCCCGACAGCAACGAAATATGACCTTTGCCTTAGTTCGTCACTTACCATCTCAAGAGGAGGAGACTATGGTTATGGATGCAAACAATTCAAATCATGACCTACGTATTCTAATGTATTCAAGAGGACAGATTTGTACCCAACAGTGATATCACCATCTTATTACAATAATAGCTGGACTAATGTGTAAAAATATATATAGAAAAGAAGAAGAAAAAAATATGGTGACTGCACACAGTATAGTACAGTGGTTCTCAAAGTGGGGTCTGGGGACCCCCAGGGGTCCCTGAGGAGTTCCAGGGGGTCCTCAGCACAATTGGGGGTCCAATGCCAAATACATATTGATTTGGGGGTCCTTGACATGAAAATGTTTGAAAACCACTGCAGTAGTGGACATGCAATTTGTGCTACAGCTTCAGTCCCAATAGTCATCTTATACTGTATCTGTCAGCATATGGAGCCAAGTGACATATTAGCTGCAGAAGCCTACATCTGGCTTGATTTGGCCCTCTATTAGCCTCTAGCGTTGTTTAGGCGCTAGGGTGGCACAGTGGTAAAGTGCCTGCCCACCACCGTAGAGGTTGTGGGTTCGAATCCACCGTGGTGCATCCGGCTTTGTTGAGTGTCTGTATGAACTCAATTGGCCCAGAAGATATTCAAATTTAAGCTCACCCTGGGTCACAATGCGAAGCACTGTGAGCTTGTAGATCAGCTATTTTCAGCGAAGATATAGAGTGAAAACAGGAGGAGGCCTATTAGCATAGACCCCTGGGGCACTCCTGTCAACTAATTATAATAGAGTTTAAGTGGTTCCTATTGAGCGTGGTTTGTTATAGGTGTCCGCCATTGTTTTTTAGTTTTTCTTTTCTGTACGTATGGCATTGCATTGGTTTTGTTAATAATGGAGAGCCCTATTAGACAGACTAGACTGTATAGCTTTCCTCTTCAGATTAAACCACCAGGAGGAAACATATGGTCGTCAGTGAGATCCGTTTCCATGGCCCCGGGCGGCCAAAGGCATGTGTGTTTCGATAGCGATTGACATTTACTTTGCTAATGAAGTCTTGAATACATCGGCTGCAGGCTGCGCTGACTGCAACCATGACGATTGTAACGGTCTTCCCCCATTAGTGGCTTTTATCTTTGAATGAGGTCTGCACAGGGCTATGATAAAAATCCATTTTAGAGATTTTGTTTGGAGGATTGCAAGAGAATGTTTTTCAGCTCATGGTGTGTGTGTGTGTGTATGGCTGAGTGTATGGCTGAGTGTGTGTGTGTGTGTGTGTGTGTGTGTGTGTGTGTGTGTGTGTGCGTGCGTGCGTGCGTGCGTGCGTGCGTGCGTGCGTGCGTGCGTGCGTGCGTGCGTGCGTGCGTGCGTGCGTGCGTGCGTGCGTGTTTGTTTGCGTGCATGTGTGCGCGTGAGTGCCAGCTCTTGGCCTGTTTGGCACGCTGTTAGTGAATGACATATTACGCTTCAAACGGCTTTAAGGTCCCCTTCTCTCCTCCATCCACCAAGTCATGCAGAAGCTGTCCTTTGAGATGTGCCCCAACTCTTCATTGTGTGTGTGTGTGTGTGTGTGTGTGTGTGTGTGTGTGTGTGTGTGTGTGTGTGTGCGCGCGCGTGTGTGTGTGTGTGTGTGTGTGTGTGTGTGTGTGTGTGTGTGTGTGTGTGTGTGTGTGTGTGCGAGTGAGAGTCGAGAGAGAGATTGAGAGAACGAGAGAACGAGAGAGAGCAAGTGAAATTGTAGCGTTGATTGGGCATATCATTGCTGTTGGGTGGAAACCTTGTATGCTCAAAACAGTTCCTTTTTATTTATTATTTTAAAAACATTTTAAAATAGAGAAATAAGCTGCTAGAAGCTCACAACGCGTCTTGTAGATCTGCTATTTTCACTACTTTTTGCCTCACTCTCGTATGAAGTATGGCATTAATTTACCAAAAAAGATCTGAGGTTTCTGCCCGACAGCAAAGATATTATGCAACTGATGTATATTCATTTTGCGAGCTGACACATTAGCATACCGTTACACAGTAAACTCCATCATATCAATGGCCTCCCGTGAAAGCTAAATCGCTGTTGAGTCACAAAATATGGTGAATCCTGATTCTAACAAAATCCACCCACACCCAGAGTCCCAGGACTGACCCAGGACTCACCCCCCTGTCCTGTGATGTCAGCCTCACTACTGAGCTGTATGCCAGGGTGGCATGCCCCAGGGTAGACACATGTACGTACGTACGTACGTACGTACACACGCACGCACGTTTGTATTACTCTACGTGTGAGGACATCGACAGGACGGTGGTTTTATGGATGGCATTTAAAAATTGTTGCCATTATTAACCTTATCCTTAACCCATTAAGGCCTGAGCGAGGTTCCGATTCTACGAAATGTCTTCTAAATCCTAACAGTTTTCTGAAAAATTTATGTTGCTATGTATCAGTGGTTTTCAAACGTTTTCATGTCAAGGACCTCCAAGATTATATGTATTTGGCCGTGGAGCCCCATCTCAAAATAATATGTTGTTCCAGGGACCCCCAGAAGCAAAGATTTGAGTTAAAAATCGCTTTAAAAATATACATACATACATGCAAAGATTTTCATGATTTAAAAAGAAATAGCAGATCTACAAGCTCATAGCGCGCCATTCAGTGATGCGCTATAGCTTGTATATCTGCTATTTTTGAATAGCCAAAGTGTAAAATAATGGTTTAAGATGCGTTCCTGGTTTGAATGGGTTAAAGCCACGACACCGGCTCGCAACAAAGTAGAAATCAGGCGTATGGTACTGTAACTCCAACCCTATAGACCTAAACCTAACCTCTTCAATCTAAACCTGAACCTGAATCTTTTACTAATTGTAAGTCTAACTCGACTTAACCTAACGTAACTAGAGGTTACGAATGTAACCCCGGTTTTAGTAGGTTCGGAGTTTACTACTCACTATGGGATATCAGCGCCCTCAGGCGATGAGACAGAGCAACACACACGCTCCCGGTGCCAATACTGATTGGCTAAGGGTATGTCACGAGTCCGGAAGACCCGGGAGTATAAAGCTCCCTCGTGACGTAGGCTCTTCCTCTTAACATTCTCCTCTCTGCATGCCAAATGCGCACAGAAAGGGGTGTCTGGTGAGTAGTAAACTCCGAACCTACTAAAACCGGGGTTACATTCGTAACCTCTAGTTTTACCACGGTTCTCCGTTTACTACTCACTATGGGATTCATAAACCCCCCTTGAGGTAATGAGCCACACAACCCTGACAACCCCGCACGTCCCTCAGCTCCTAGGTCACGTCCCCCCTGGACGTGACCTATGGCCCCATGGGCGCCCCCAACCCACCGGGCTGGGATGCGGTATAGATAATCAAGCTAGGCCCTGACAGACTCCAGAGTCCGCCTATTTACTAATCAGGCAGACACAAGCCTGCCTCATAACTCAATATGAGGAACAGGGCCCCATCTCCTGGGAGCCAGCCCAGCTGGTCCCACGGAAACCCCAGAGGAAGTCGAGAAATAGGGAGAAAGCCCCAAGCCTACTCCCTTCCCTCCACTGGCCTGGAGGCAGCCGCTACGCCTAGGACCGCGCGCGCCAAGGATGACGCCGCCACGTCCAGGCTGTAGAAAACCGCAAAGGTCGATTGGGACGACCAATTTGCGGCTGCACAGATCTCCTGGATCGAAGCTCCCCTGTAGAGAGCCCAGGATGTAGCCATGCCTCTAGTAGAGTGAGCCCTCAGACCCTCCGGGACAGGGGCACCACTACCCACATAAGCCAACCTAATGGCATCTCGGATCCATCTAGAAAACGTTGCCTTATTGACCGCCTTCCTCTGAACCCCAAGGCCCAAAAGAGACAAAGAGCTACGTCGATGAGCGATTGGCCGCTGTCTTCTGACAATAGAGCTTCAACTCTCACTGGACAGAACAATGCAACCGCCTATCCTCCGCCGAAACGAAGGGAGGCGGATGGAAGGCTACCAACTCACCCGGATCCGGGGCCACCCCGGTCCTGGTAACGAACGTCAGGTTAGGTTTAAGCAAAACCCTCCTGTCATTGTTAAAACACTTCATGCACTCCGGACTCATCAAGAGTGCATGCATGTCACTGACCCGTTTAGCCGTAGACAGGGCCACCAAGAGGACCGTGTTGAGACTAAAGATCCTCAGATCCACAGACTCAAAAGGCTCGAACGATGGACAGCATAGTGCCTCCAGCACAACCGTCAGACCCCAGGCTGGGAACAGTGGCCTGTTACCCGGCCTGGCTCTCCTGGCGCCGCACAAAACCGGCGCACCAAGGGGTGCTGGCCCACCGTCTTGCCATCGAAACTTCGTGGCAAGCGAAATGGCCGCCCCAAACACCTTCACTGTTGAGAAGGATAAATCCTGATCTAGCCTTCTCTGCAGAAAGTAAGAATGCTACACATCGAGGCCTGGAAAGCCACCACCACTGGTGACTGTTCCAACCCCCATCTGACCTCGTAAGCATTCCTCGTGGACACGGCCCTTGCGCCCTGGATGGTAGCCATCACGTCAGGGGGAAGGCCACACGAGCTCAAATTCACCCACTCACGGGCCAGACCCATAGGTCTAGGTCCTGAGGGCGTCCCCCCTCCCTGCCGCAGCAAGTCCCTGCCGACAAGGAGGGCCCAAGGCACGTCGTGAAGGAGAGGAATTATCTCCTGACCTCTACGTGTCCCATGCTGGGGCCACCAGCAACATCAACAACCCTCGGAGCCTGACCCTCCCCCACATGGGGAGGATCAGCTCTATTGGTGGGAAAGCATAGAGCAGTTCGTTCAGGAGGCTCGGCACCTGGAACGCCTGAATGGACGCGAGACGTGAGTCGCATCACAGCGCCATCTCGCACGCCAAACCGTCCAACACCAGGGAGGCCAAACCTTCCTGCTTGTTGACATAGCCCATGGTCGCGGTGTTGTATGTTCTGATCGAGACAGAACAACCCGGAAACCGAGCACCGAACTGTTTGAGAGCGAGGAAAAACCCAGTGAGGCTGGCGTCCGTGGTGATGACCTTCTGTGATATCACAGCGCCTATACTGACCCCCTGGGACAGAAAAGCCACCTGCGACCACGATCCGAGTGTCTCCACGACACCCTGGAAACACCACCACTTGCTGAAAGCCTGAGGTGAGTGGGATCCGAAGAGCTCGCTGCCACCTCTATACAGGTCTCATGTAGAACCTGCCCGAGCGGATTAAGTGAATGACTGAAGCCATGAGACTCACCGCCTGCATGCCTAGTTTGTAAGTGACTTGACGCCCTACGCGAAAAGACCTCACACAAGCTAAGACGCTGTCTAACCTGCCCTTGGACAGCCGCGTTCTGAGCGTGTTCGAGTCCAGCGAGATCCCCCAAAAGGTGGTCCGCTGAGATGGAACCAGAACGCTCTTCTGGACGTTGATTGTGAACATAGCGACGTCAGGCGGGAGAGGGCCACGGCCGTGTGCCGTGCCACCTCCTCCTCTGAGCCAGCAATTAACCAGTCGTCGAAGTTAAGTCGACAGACCGATCCCCTGTCGCCGCAGTGGAGCTATGGCCGCATTGGTACACTGCACGAGCACTCGCAGGCTCAATGACATACCAAAGGGAAAAACCGTGTACTCGTACACTCCCCTTTGTAGCCGAAGTGCAGGAATTCTCTGTGTGGAGGCCAGACTGGAACGTGGAGGCAAGCAACCTAGAGGTTGATGCCCGCCCATCAGTGCCCCTGATGTACCGTTTTGCAACAGCTTTTACGGTCGTCAACAAAGAAATGGATACTTGTTGAGGCCCTTCAGATTCAGAAAGGGCCGTACGCCCCCCCCCCCTTTTTCTCACCAGAAAAAGCTTTGAACAGAAACCCAGTCGGTTCTGATTCGTAGATATTTCTCTGGTAACGCTCATGCTCAAGAGAGAGAGAGAGAACCTTCTCTCTTAGAGTCATGGCTGCTTTTATCTTCCGCATGAGAGAGACACACTCGTCTGACATAGGAAGTAACACAAGGCATGTGGAAAACACACCAGTTCAACCACAATGTGTTGTTGTTGTTCAGGGGAGCCTGGCCAGTACAACCACAGTGTGTCACTGCCGTACTGAGCTTAACCAGTAAAACACAGTGCAACGCTGATGTACTGGGATAAACACAGATTCGGATTGCAACCCTCCCAAAAGCTGCTCACCGAGCGAGCGAGTCGGGAGGAGGCGCTGCTGTTATCAGTCCCGTGGGCAACGTGCACATTTCCACGGGGACCGATGACGTCGCCACGCGGTCCAGCGGACTCGTACTGTGGCGTCCATTAGAGACCGTTAGTGTCTGCCATGCTGTAAAACAGGCCTGTCAGGCACAAAGGGCTCATAGAGGAGGCCATCGACGCCCAGGGACCCCCTGGGACCCCTAGCGTCGTGACCTCCTGACCGGGGCTGGATTACGTGCTTGTGTATTTTAAGACATTCTTAATGGAACAAAATAAGCACAGAGACAGTGTAAAACAACATAAAAAGTTTAACATACTCTTATGAAAACCCTTTATGTGTGTCTCAAAGCACTCAATGAACCTGAGCCTCCATCGTGGTAGTGTAGACAAAGGGCTAACTAGCTTAGTTTGTAAGCTTAGCCTGGTCTAGTCTAGCCTAGCTACAGGTTGCTTTTAGCCTTTAGCTGCTACCTGTAGCTGTTTGGCTAACCAAGAACGAAGGAGAGCTATGCCCACCGCAGCGTTGTTTTAGGGGACTGGCTAAGCGCTGCACCAAAACAACACTGCTCTTTAACTGTGTCGATGTTAGTGAGGCTAATCAGCTCGCTAAGTGAAACAACATCAGCCTGACTCTATGGGCTCATAGAGGAGGCCTTCGACGCCCAGGGACCCCCTGGGACCCCTAGCGTCGTGACCTCCTGGCCGGGGCTGGATAATGTGCTTGTGTATTTTAGTACATTTTTAATGCAACAAAATAAAGCACAAAGACAGTGTAAAAACAACATAAACAGTTTAACATACTCTTATGAAAACCCTTTATGTTTGTCTCAAGGCACCCAGTGAACCTGAGCCTCCATCGTGGTAGTGTAGACAAAGGGCTAACTAGCTTAGCCTGTAAGCTTAGCCTGGTCTAGTCTAGCCTAGCTACAGGTCGCCTTTAGCCTTTAGCTGCTACCTGTAGTTGTTTGGCTAACCAAGAACGAAGGAGAGCTATGGTCACCACGTGTTGTTTTAGGGGACTGTCTAAGCACTGCACCAAAACAACACTGCTCTTTAACTGTGTCGATGTTAGTGAGGCTAGTCAGCCACTAAGTGAAAACAACAGCAGTCTGACTGGAGGCTATGCTAACCTAGCATACCATAGCTAGTAATAGTCACGGCTAACTCACCGGGAGTGAAGAGACGTTGACATCCGTTTTCATGGAAACAGGTGACGTCGACACCTAACCCACAGGGCCCGTGCAAGCGTGGGGGTCACGTGACTGAGTACGGAAGCATTCCACGCTGCTCCCTTGGTGTTTACAAAGTCCGTCGCCATCTTGTCTAGGCTTCTTGGCCTGGCTAAAGGAAGCGACGGAGCCACCTCCACTGAAGGAAGCACTCTGTCGCCCTCCAGAGGCTGGCGTGACACGGTGCTTGGCAGGTTGTAAATATTGGGGTGACCTTCGACCCGCGCCGCCATCTTGCAAACCTTCCTTCCCACAGTGGGCCTCTGGCGCCCTCTGCCGGATGGATGGTAGAATTGGAAGTTGTTGTTTTTTTTGGCGTGACCCATGTACACTGGTGTATAGAATTAGCAATGGTTTTATTACCTTTGTCTTGTTCATATCATGCACAGTATTCATCCCAGCAGCGTTTGGAAAGTCACCAAGGGACTTTCCAAGCGCTTTGGGCTTATAAGGAGTGGTTATCAACACGGGGACCACCTAGTGATCCCTATGCATCGATGCACCCCGACAGTTGTTGAAAACAGGCAGAGAAGTATCCCATTATTGTCTATCATGCTGTGAAAGCAGGCCTGATAGGCACAATGGGCTTATAGAGGAGGGCATCGACGCCCGGGGACCCCCAGGGACCCCTAGCGTCGTGACCTCCTGACCGGGGCTGGAAGTGTGCTTGTGTATTTTGGGAAAATTTTAATGGAACAGAATAAAACACGGAAACAGCATAAACAGTTCAACATACTCTTATGAAAACCCTTTATGTGTCTCAAAGCACCCGATTGTAGCCTCGTTCTTCGTGGTACAGACGCCGGCTCTGAAGAGGCTAACGAGCTGGTGTTGTCCTAGCAAGCTAAGCTAGAACAGCGCTGCTAACAACCTGTTGCTTAGTGAGGCTAGCCATTCGTTGAAACCAGCCGCCACAGGTTCGAGGATCTCTTCCTCGGTGGCTGCGGGAGGTTCTCCCCGTCCGGGGCTCGTCGTGGACACCTCCTGGGTGTCCTGGTACGACGGGAGCTCCAGGAAATCTTCCCCGTCCTCCGCCATGTCGTCATCGTGAAGAGCCATCGACTCCTCGCTGGCAGGGGGGGAGGGAGGGCCGCTGCTAGCATGCTGCGGTGGGGACAAGCCCCCATCGCAGCAGCAGCGGCGGGAGGTGGCGTCAGCGTCGTGGACGCTTGACGCTCTAGTCTTGGCATCGGCACCGGTGGGGGTCCCATGAGCCGGGGGGCCGCTCGTGCTGCCCGACTGGGGTCCCCGGTCCGGTGGCGGTGGAGGTCTCACCGTTATCTCGTCTAGTCCAGCCGACCAGGGTCCTAGCCCTGACAAGCCGAGCGTCAAGTTGAGAAACGGTTAACCTCGTGCAGTTAGGGCACGCATCTGTCTCACCCGGGTGGGTCCTGGCGCAGAACGCGTGATCGACCCCCAAGCAGTGGATGAAGACGCGGTGGGGGTCGTCTGCGGCGATGAGGGGGTCGCATTCCGCGAACCCGCAACTCCTCGGTGGTTCCATCTTGGTCCTCGGTCTGGGAAAACAACAGGCTAAAGCCTAGCCAGTAGCGTAGCCTAGTAGCTGCTAGTATTAGCCTAGCCACTGAATGAATGAATGAGCTAGTAGCTGCTAACCGGTGTTAGCAGCTAACCGGCTTTTTCAGCTAACCGGCTTTTCCAGAACAGACCAAGAATTAAGGAAAACTGAGAGGATAGGTAAGTAAATACTTAATAATAAGTTCCGGGAGAAAACTTATTTGCAAGGATTTTCCCGTGGGGATATACTCCGTATTCCCGCGTTGGGTTAAGTTGAAAAATTTCTTGCTTTCTTGTGTGTGAATTTCTGCGCATTCGCTTGCAGAGTGGAGAAAAGAGGAAGAGCCTACGTCACGAGGGAGCTTTATACTCCCGGGTCTTCCGGACTCGTGACATACCCTTAGCCAATCAGTATTGGCACCGGGAGCGTGTGTGTTGCTCTGTCTCATCGCCTGAGGGCGCTGATATCCCATAGTGAGTAGTAAACGGAGAACCGTGGTAAAACCATAAAACAGCCATTTCTCTTGTGAGGGTCAGGAAAATGGGTACTTTTTTTTACATTCTACTACACTTGTGGGGACATTTGGACCTCACAAGTATTGTAACACAAGTACACAGACACACAGCGACACAGACTGTGTTTGTGAGTGTCAGATAATCTGATGCCGTTAGAGAATATTCTTGTCATTATTCCTTGGCTTCATCTGAAGTCTTCCCTGAATAGAAAAAAGAAAGAGTCTGGCCTTGTGGTGTAGCAATGGAAGTGCAAATGTTATCTTAGGTAATCACTGCCACTGAATGCAGAGGGATTGGCTAAATTAGATGCATCTCTCTCTCTCTCTCTCTCTCTCTCTCTCTCTCTCTCTCTCTCTCTCTCTCTCCCCCTTCCTCCCTCCCTCTCTCTCTTTCGAAAAAACAAGTGATCAGAAAACAATCTGTGATGTCTCCTTTTATATTATCTGATAACTGATTATATGAGAAAGGTTGCAATCGTTCAGAAATGTGTTTATTCATATAAGCTGGTCTAGCTCGTTCTCATTGACTGCAATGCAATCCCTTGAACTTCCGGTTCCAGTTTGCCTCCAGACAGTGACTCACATGCGTCAAGCGCTTCTGCCTCGGCGTCTGTTACTTCTGTATCATTTTTCTCGGGTCTGATGGGATGTTTACAGATGTGTCCCCTTAATAAGTATGCCTGGGTCATGGTAGGCGACTATAGCTCCTGGGTCTGATGGGATATTTCCTGATGTGTCAGGTCAGAGTTGAGTTGTCGTATCCCTCTCAGCTCGGTGAGCAATGCTTTGTGGTCTGCGCAGGGAAAGGTTGGCCTGTCTGTGGCAGACATGAATGGTCAATGAGGCCATCTCTCTCTCTCTCTCTCTCTCTCTCTCTCTCTCTCTCTCTCTCTCTCTCTCTCTCTCTCTCTCTCTCTCTCTCTCTCACACACACACACACACACACACACACCAAACACACAAACATGGGGAGAACAGAACTGTGTTAATTACTAAAAATGTTTGAGTTTTTTTTTTCTTGTCTTGGTAATGCACATTAACTCAAGTATAAGTTTAACTGAGCAACTTTCACTCGTGGTTGAGTAATATTTGACCAGGACTCCAGGAGTATCTATACTTTGACTCTGGGGTTGAGTTCAAGTGCTCTTTATCGAGCTCTAATGCTGTGACTTGTTGTGAGATTATAGATCTGCTATTTGAGGTGCATGACCACGGTGCACAACAAGTATAAATCAGGTATAACTCTAACCCCAATCTGGGAACCCATTCGGAAAAAAGAAATCATTCGCAAGGATTTTTGGAACTCAGTTTGGCTCCTCCCCTTTCTTAGTCCACTTCCTCCCGGGTGCTTCTGTGTTTATTCCTACTAACAACAACATTGCATGTTTAAGACAGTGGCGCTGACAGATTCTGATATTAGCAGAATTTGTCTTGAGAGATTAATCTAACCCTAACCCCTAAACCTCACTTTTAAATGTCTAATTCTAATCTGACCATAACCTGAATCTTTTGCTAATTGTAAACTTAACTAAAACAATATTTTTCTAACCATAAAACAACAACCATTTCTCTGTTAGGGCCAGATACAATGTCCTCACAATGTTTAGTTCTCAAATTCTACTATACTACTACAGCACGCGCACGCGCACGCGCGCACACACACACACACACACACACACACACACACACACACACACACACACACACACACACACACACACACACACACACACACACACACACACACCACACACACACACACAAACAGACACACAGCAATTATATTCAAATTGGCTTTATTGGCATGAGAAAAAATCAGTTTACGTTGCCAAAGCAATTATGAAACAAACCAAACACAAATCAAGAGTATTAAATGTATGTGATTTTGCAATTAAAAGGGGCTAAAGACATGTGTAAACAGAGCTGTGTCACATTGCCATTAGAAAAACTGGCTTACAAAACCAGGAGAATTGTGCATTTGCTGTTACAAGCAGTTAGGTAACATGGGCTTAACTTGGTATAAAGCGCTTTGAACAAATAGCAATATTTCAAGATTTTGCCATCACTCTGTATAAAATCGAGTGCAAATAGCAAAAATGTTCAAGTGTATTTAAAATAGTACAGATGTAGCAGTAGCTTTTCAAACACACACACACACACGCATGCACGCGCGCAAACACACACACACCCACACACACACACACACACACACACACACACACACACACACACACACACACACACACACACACGCACACAGAGAAAGAGAAGGGGGGGTCATATTACATTCCTGTTGGGTGGGCCCCATGCAGCCTAGCCTAGTAGTAAGTGGGGTGAGACACACACACATGCATGCGCGCTCGCACACACAAACACACTCACACTTACACGCACACGCACACGCACACCACACACACACACACACCACACACACACACACACACACACACACACACACACACACACACACACACACACAGCCTAGCTAATAGTAAGTGTGGTGACAATCACCGCAGGGCACACACACAGGGGCCGGGCCACAGCCAGCGAGGTCACCTGACTTCAAGTAGCCATGGAAACCCTACTGGGAGAAGACGAACATCGAGGACGAGAGAGAGACACTGTTACAAAAATAAAATGGAGAATTTTCTGCCTGCTCTGTTGTGGTCAGTCAAGGCTTACAGTACAGAGAGATAGAGAGGAGAGAGAGAGAGAGGAGAGAGAGAGAGAGAGAGAGAGAAGAATATCAGAATCAACTTTAATGTCACATCACTGGTTTAAAAGCGGAGGGGGGGGTGGCGGGGAGAAACAATTTAACATTAAATAAGCATGTCAAAGAGAAAATTTAAAAGATCAAGATATCCACATACTGTAGACACATATGCACATATAAGACCAGCAGTACGTTCATGAGGCAAGGTGTGAAAGTGGTAAGACATTGGTCGGGTCCACATAACAGGTGCATTATTAGATATACAGTAACAGAAACTTTCGTTTCGTTTCGTTACGTTGGTATAATAACAGTTTTATAAGCATTCGTAGCACGCCTGGAAAGACAAGACTATACTAGATTTGGTATTCATGTCAGGAAACAAAAAACAGAGCTGCGCCCATCGGATAATAATAATTTGAGCTATTTCATTTCACAGGGGAAATTCAGTTTTCAGCTTCAACCAGCTGATTGCTGCCCACATTGCCGGGGCCAGGAATTGAACCTGCTTCCCAGGCAGGCTCCCTACTCTTTCAGCTATCGCCGGCCTACTGTATGTCAAGGGATACATAACCGGGAACCATTTCAGGACTTCTAGAGTAGGCGTGGCCTAGACCGGATCACACTAGTCAGTTTGGAATGAAGACCATTCTGCCATGTGGAAAACCATGGTGACACGAGGTATAGGTCCATGCCCTGACAGCTCTCCTTTCATTCATTTCATTTTCTCCCGGTTTTACCGTTCTTTATTTGGTTCTGTTCACTCACATTTGTTCTTATACCTATATCCCCTTTCTTCTTGTTCACACGTTTCGTTCTGTTCCACTCCCTCAGGTAGTACAAGAGACGTTAGCAACACGTGTTAAGGTTTAATGACGGAGCCGTCGCATGTGAAGTGTGCGTGAGTCAGTCTGGAGTCTGTGATGGCCGCTTGGCCTTCTGTTTTGTACTTAACTAGCTGCCGTAAAATTGCTCATGTTGGCGGACCATAGTGATGTGTGTGTGTGTGTGTGTGGGGCTATTGCTTCTGCCTGACTGCAGGGAGAGGGATATTTTTACCACCCAGCGCACACACTCATATAGTGACTTAGCATGCACATACAGTAGGCTATCAATGCATATCACACACACGCTGTGCACACATTCATGTTGACCACACACACATGTCTGTGTGTGTGTGTGTGTGTGTGTGTGTGTGTGTGTTGTGTGTGTGTGTGTGTGTGTGTGTGTGTGTGTGTGTGTGTGTGTGTGTGTGTGTGTATGTGTGTGTGTGTGTGTGTGTGTGTGTGTGTGTGGTGTGTGTGTGTGTGTGTGTCTGCAATGGCACAGATTTGCAACGGACCCACATGCATCCACTGTGTCGGAGTCGGAGAGGCTGTTCTTTGTTGTTAATTTAACTGTAAAAAAACACTCAAAATATGTTCTTACATATTTACGCGGCACTTCAGCGCTGATCATTAGCATATAGAGCTTATTCAATACCATATTAGGAAGGGGGCTAAGCGAATTTAATGAGATATGCATCTCTCTCTCTCTCTCTCTCTCTCTCTCTCTCTCTCTCTCTCTCTCTCTCTCTCTCTCTCTCTCGCTCTCTCTTGTCTCCATAAAGGGTGCCCCAGATCAGTGTGACAGACTAGAACTGCTAAAGTGTGCACTCAACACTGTGATGATTCCTATCATCATTGAATAGAGCAGGAAGCCATGTGCTATAGGGGTGGCGCTCATTGATGAATACACCTTTTAGCCTGAATGCCACTTAACATCATTATCATCATCATCCTACTACCCACCACTCGCTGCATCTCTTCTTCCGTCTCACTTATTACATCCTTCTATCTAAGCAACTGCCTTTGTTTTTCTTCGCTGTCTCTTTTTCCTTTTCACAATCGACGTTCTTCATTACTGTGCCATTGCACTACGACAATGTTCCTCCTTCCCAGTCGTCCTCGATGACTTTCTTCTGCACTGTGCACAAAAATTTACCATCAGTTGGTGACTTAATGATGGTTCATGGTTCAATCTTTTTAATTGTCTCTGCCAGGCGAAAGGCCAAGATGCGGAGATTATGTTTTCACGCGTGTCATGTATGTGTCTGTGTTTGCACGGCTAATTTCGGAGACAGCTATTCGGATCAGTATAAAACCTCTGTGTATGCTGTCAGTAGGCCAACTCCGTCCCATCCATTGTTTTTTCAAATCAGCCTCATGGTGCTGCTGTACCAGCCTGCTTTACGTTTTGGCCTAGAACTCTTGTAGGTCGTATAATAAAAATAACATTTTCCTGGATTCCTTGGATCATGGAAAACACACTTTTTGCTATTACTCTATTAGTATTATTATATATATTGCTGGTGGGCTATGGACAGTTCAGAAACCTGCCTACCAATGACATCATCAATGGGGATTCCAAGCTAATAGGAATCTAGTTTGAAATGACCAAACCTGCCTACCGATGATGTCACTGGTAGGCATGTTTCTGACCTGTCCACAGCCCTCCCATGAGACAGAATAATGAGCATTAGTGAGGACCAATTATGTGAAGATAGGTTGAAAATGGGTGACAGTGGTCCTTTAAAATACAGTGTGACGGGAAATAGACAGTAGACAGTCAAATCATTCACTCACAGAGTGTTTGTTTTCATTCCTGTACTTCTCATTCCAGGTTTATCGTTATCTCTCTCTCTCACCCACTCTCCGTTTGTGCCCCTGCCCCTGCCCCCATTGTACCCATCTCTCTGCTCCTCTATCCCCTCTCCACCCCAC